>NC_135506.1:131580438-131800438 GCF_052857255.1 Amblyomma americanum | reverse complement strand
AGATGGTTGAATAGCTGAGACTTGATTAACTTTTAAGGAACGCCACCTTATTACTCGCCATAAGTACACAAGATCTATTCCAAAAGGATTTACGAATGAAGGAAGGCAGAGCTATAAGTAGGAAATATAGTTTTGCATTTTTCGCGTTGTGTAGTAGTGAGGAGTTGGGTTTTCAAATGCGTCATAGCGTGCTATTGGCAAAAAAATAATAATTACAGTTCTGCACATGCGTTTCAAGCTCAAAAAACTGGACGCGGAGATTCGCCATTTATTCCGACGAACTGTCTGACGAGCCGGCATATGCTTGGCTGGCTCCGTTGAAACCAATGCACAACATGCATCAACACGGCATATCTGTCTATATGATCAGGCCACTTCTTCTGATGAGAGGGCTCCCAGTTGCTGCTAGAGCAAAGCTTAGCTTCATGAGCTCACAGAAAGGAACAAAACATAAGAAAGCTCGTGTTTCCTGCCACAGGGCAGAGAAAAAGTGCGTGCAGTGGCAATGATGCCCTAGTTAACAAACGCTACGCACCTTGATCTATATTGGAAATAAAAGCTTCCAAAGGGCTTCGTAGGCCGACTGAAAGGAAAGCTAAATGTTATTAGCATTCAGGATAGTCAGTTTAGCGACTCTTTAGGACACGGTGGAAGAGAGCTACAAAAGTGCACGATAACCACATTTATCGAATGCAAAGATGTTGAATCTAATCCAGGCAATTCTTACGTGGCCTGCAAAGCGGTTTCGGAGTGTAATCAGCTCTGCATTAAGTTACCGTCTTCTGCGGGTATAGCGACATGAGCGGTTCCCCTTTATTCGGAAAGAAACTTTACGTAAACAGAAGTTCACACTTCCCCTGAGACACTGAAATCGAATGGACTCAGTGCAGGATAAGCTCTGGTAATAGACTGAGGCATGTAAGAACATCATAACCCTAAAACGCTAAATACGCAATAGATGAAAGCGTTATTAGGCTCATGCGCGCTGCCAATGTCTGTGAAAGTAAGTCGATGAAGTAAATGAATTCGCTCCGGCTTCTACATCAGCCCAAATTAACCGGCCATTTAAAAGATTCCTTTCAGATCAAAGTGCTAATATTTCTGTTGAATAATTTGCATGTCTTAAACGCACAAATAATAATGTCTATGGGAAATCGCGGGGGTATAAATTTCATTAAAAACTCTAAATAACGGTTTATCATGACTTAGCAATATTCATAATAGCTAAAGAATAAATTACCGTTCGAAGGTTCAAGTTAGGAAGGACGGAATATTTGTGTTCACTGGCATTAGCAACACCTGAATACATTACGATAAATAGAGCACTTGAACGTGTTTAAGACTGCGCTGGGAAGCAAACGCTACTTACGGGTTATTTCTTGCGACCTTGCCATTTTGCCAACTAAAACGGAAACACATGCGCTGAGTTCAAAGTCTAATTCATAACCTCTGATCTTTTTAACATGCAACATCCTGCAATGGTAACTGAACGAAGTATGGTCCAGTTCGGCGGTTTTATAGTTTTGTTCTAAATTTTGTAAAACTATACTATAAAATATATTTTATACTCCAGAACAACATAAAGCAACACTTTTTTCTTGATCTAGAATTACCAGGCACTGAATGCGTTTCAGAAAAACTTTAACGCAATTTTTATTTTAATCTCCATGAAAATTAGCTTCTTTTCTCATTTTTTGAGTTATTAAAGGTCATCTGCCCGTACTAGATGTATAAATTTTCTTCCGCATTATTAAAAATAAAGAATTATCTAAGAAAAAAGTTTGAGCGTCAGGTTGTTTGTTCTTGTTGTTCCATTATTCGCCCAAAACCTGCCCATTGGGACGCCTTATATTTCTAGCAAAGTTTGCGGGGTTTTTTTTGCGGAAAAATTATAGGAGGCAAAAATGTGTTTATTGCCTCCAACAGGAAAATTTGGATACAATTCCTGAAAACGTTATTAGGTTTTACGAAATTTTATTTTACAATCTGCAACTAGCCATTTGCGAATGCACAAAACCGATGTGTTCAGCTAAGCATGACATACGATTTTTTCCCCAGAAAACTAAACTAAACTACGATTCACTCGTGTGTGGCTTGGGGTGCGGTCTGATCTCGGAGGCCAGAACCGGCAACGCATTCCCTTACCAGAGCAGAATTTGGCCACCGTGGTGTAGTACTTGGCCGAACCTTCGACAAGGTATTTACTAAGGCAGTCGCTAATACAGCAAGGGCAACTTTGCACTTCAATCAAGCAAATGATCAGGCAGGCTTTCGTAAAAGATACTCCACAATAGACCATAGCCACACTATCAATCAGGTGATAGAGAAATTCGCAGAATATAATCAGCCCTTATGTAGGGCCTTCATTGATTTGGAGTAAGCATTTGACTCAGCGGAAACCTCAAGTGTCATGCAGGCATTGCGGAATCAGGGTGTACAAACGTCTTGGGTGAAAATACTGGATTATATCTATAATGAATGCACAACTGCCACCGTCCTCCCTAAATTCAGCAATAAAATTCCAATAAGAAAGGGTGTCGGCAAGGAGACACGATCTCGGCAATTCTATTCACCGCCTGTGTACAGGAGGTTTTACGAGGCTTGGATTGGGAACAGTTGTGGATGAGAGTTAATGGAGAAAACCTAAATAATCTGCGATTCGCTGATGACATTGCCTTGCTGAGTCACTCAAGAGGTGAACTGCAAACAGGCAGAGCAGAACGATGGGTCTGAAAATTAACACGCTGAAAAAACAAAGTAATGTTCAACAGTCTCGGTATGGAACACCAGTTTAAAATTGGGAGCGAGAAGTTTGGAAGTCTACTTAAGGCAGGTTTTAACTGCAGATCCTGAACATGTGAGTGAAATAACGAGAAGGATAAGAACATGGTGGAGCGCATATGGCAGGTTCTCTCTGATCATGAAAGCATGTTACCAATATCCCTCAAGAGAAAAGTGTACAACAGCTGTGTATTACCGGTACTCACCTACGGGGCAGAAACGCGGAGGCTAACGAAAAGGTTTCAGCTTAAGAAGACCACAGCGAGCCATGGAAAGGAAAATGTTAGGTGTAAAGTTAAGAGACCGGAAGCGGGCAGAGTGGGTGATGGAACAAACGCATGTTAATGACATCCTAGTCAAAATCAAGAGGAATAAATGGGCTTGGGCCGGGCATGTACTGCGGAAGCAAGATAACCACTGGTCGTAAGGGTAACGGAGTGGATTCCAAGAGAAGGCAAGCGTAGTAAGTGGCGGCAGAAAGTTAGGTGGCCGGATGAGATAAAGAAGTATGGGAGAATACGGTGGCAACATCTGGCAAATGACAGAATTGATTGGAGAGACAGGACAGAGGTCTTTTCCCTGCAGTGGGAATATCGGGCAGTGATACCGTGGCAGGTATCGGTTCGATTAATGACTGGTCACGAGAGGTTGCTCGTGAAGAGGCTAGGGTAGAGCTGTGTCTCACAAGCCCCACTGATGGCCACGCCTGCCATAGCAGGGCGGTGATGCATCGCTTAACTGGTGCATCACTGGGCCAGGAGAGGCATGATGCTTCCCGGGGACCTATGAATGTTGAGTATAGAACGGCGAATTCCGCATATATGAGCATTCACTCATTACAGCTATTCGAACAGCTTCCATCCGTGAGCGGTGGATCCGAAGAGCGGAGCAGAAGTTAAAAACGAAGTGTAAGCGCACCAAACGTGCTGTGGAGTAGCGTCTGATACTTTCAAGGTACACAGAGGACAACTTAATTCAATTTTATTCTTAGTAAAAATCGATGTCATGACTTTTTTCTGATAACGCTGTTTTTCCAGCAGAAAACCCGCATTCATTTGCCTTTAGGAATCTTCTCGATTCAAACTCGTGACGTCTGCACCAAAAATCGCTCACCGTCTGGCACCGGACGGCAGTGCATCACAGCCGCCACGTCCAAAAGACTGTCTGAACGCGCCGCCGTTTACTTCCGAAATCGACCGGTGGTTGCAATGCCTGTCCTTTTATCTTTTTTCTCTCTGGCTTGTCAAAGCTCCGTTTGGGGTGAAGTGTGTAGCGTTAGAGTACGATAACGTTTTTTGCAAAGTTTGCAAAGAGTGTCCCCTTAAAACGCGGTAATCAATGGACTCAAGCTCACTCCTATTTACCATCAGTGCTCTTTTAAATATTCTCTGCGGCAGGAAAAATCAGGGGATGCACTTAAGGTCCTTACCTGCGGTTACTGCGAAACCATTTCCTCCGCCAAGTACTGATTATTTCCCATTACCTGTTAATTAACTTTCAATATTAATAGCATATACTAATTTTCTATCGATGTTAATTTCATAATAGTTAATTACCGTCAACGATTAATCAGTGTTAACTAATTAGTACTTGCTGTCTACTAATTACCATTTAGGTCTCACTGCAATTTCGCGAGTCCATTGTGTACATATGTTTGTAAATAACACTCTATTTCAGCAGGCACACTGACGCAATAAAAAAATTGCCAGTGGCTTAACTCGGCTATGCCAGGATATATACGTAGCGAAAGCTAAGGCATAGCTTGGTTAGCCTTAGTTAATCTTGATTGCAAGTCCAGATTAGTCTGGTTGTCTGGCTATAGTTGTTGTCACGTGGTTCGTCACGCGCTTGGTCACGTGACCAGTCACGTGGTTGGTCACGTGGTGCGGTGAGAGCACGGCGAAACTGCGAGTTCGTGGCCAATGTAGCTTTCGCTACAAAAAAATAAGTTTAGGTCAGGTTGACTATCATCTGTTGACTGCCCTCCGCTACCTGACGGCTGACCCTGGGAGGTCATGAGGTTTTCTGTCCACGCCGGCTAAAGGGGACTCCGGGTGCTTTGGCATTAGTGAACTCTACCTCCTCGGGGGGGACAGCGGCGGGTGGCGGCAGTGTCTCCTGCATGTCGGGCGCAGAGGCATCCAGGGGCGGAGGGGCAGAGGCCGCCTTGGCGCTGTCTTCGTGGCCCTTCCGTGAGCGCCGCTTGCGGCTCTTGAGCGTGCTCTCCGTGTGGGTTGACTCAACGCTCCTGCGGGAGAGACATAAAGTGGCGTCACAGAAAATCCTCCCGTTAACCGAAGTGTAAGCTTTGTGGCTTCAAGGGGACACAATGCTTGCACTTTCTCAGTTTGACCTTTGAGTAAGTCACGGTCCTTCATGCCGGCAGGGCTCGTATAACCCGTTGCACTATGCGTATAACCCGTTGCACTATGTTTTACTCGACGGTCAGCCACAGGTGGATCATAGTCAATACTGAAAACGTAGGTCATTTTTCTAAGATAGGGGTGCTAGCTATGTATCGGGCACAGCATCGTCGAACAACATGGCGCCATCCCGTAAGTGAAGGGGGAAACGATCAGGCAACTACAAACGTTACATGAAATTACATACGCTCCTGCAAGCAGATGAAGTTACAATTTCTAACTACAAATGCTGGCAAGCTGAGATACAAGAAAAGCTGCCGATAGCTTCCGAAATTTCGGAAAGCACTGTCAACGTAAAAACCCCGAAACGCTTCCCTAGGAAATGTGAAGACTTGATGGTCCCAAGGCACAATGTCACACTTTAGCAAATACAAATGAGGCTTCGCTGTGTGTGTGTAGGCAAATCATTCAGTACAACCAAAGCAAAAAGAAATCTTCCCTTTTTCTTTTTTTGACTTTGTTCTCCCGCACACCTATTTCATCTGACTCTTCGTTTGCTTGGTGTTTTGTTTGTGTGTCGGACATCGTTTGAAGCGTTCGCGCCTTAAGAAGAGAATAACAATGTCTTGAAAAAGGACAGGCTCTCTCCGAAATGTCGAACCGAATAAATGCGTTAGATTTTTAACTGTTATGATTTTTGGTGACTTCAGCTTCGGAGAGACCATTTATAATATATTGTCAACGAGAGGCGGTAAAGAGTTAGCAGAAGGGCACACTCAGCCAACCCACGATCGAGCACGGGAAGACGAGGACGACCAGTGGGTGCTATCGCATCGCATGGCGGCGTCAGTAAGTGCCAAGCAGTCTGGCATTGCTCCACTGCCGGCTCTCGGTGAAAATGTATGTAAGTGGAGGTCACTTACAACGAACCTGATGGTCACGCTGATTGCGTTCGTTATATTACATGTGCGCAGTAAGTGGACTTCACATGTTAGAGCAACAAGTACAAAATCAGACCGTGCAAGTCGTTACCTGCGTCTCTTTATTCAAACTAGACCTTATTACTGCGCTTTCAAAGCTTTCCAGAGCAGTCGTATAACCCTCATCGATAGCGCTGCCATCCGCAAGCTGCTTTAGGGAGGCGTTATAACTAATCGCGGCGGAAGCCTCCGTGGCAGCTGGTGGTAGGTCGCCCTCCTCGTCATTGCCTTCATCATTTTCCTGGCAATCGTACAGAGTCCGTAGTTACGACGCAGTATTATTTTTGTCAGTAAATGGCTCTCCGATGTCGGCGTCATCACCGACAACATCAGGGCGGCCTAGCTGCGCATCGACGACGCGCTGCCACAAATCTATGCATGCGTCCGATAATGTGGGTGTTCGACAGCGTCCTCTATTGTTAATGAGATATTATAAACTCGGTCTCACGGAAGCAACTTTTCATCACTCCGCAATGATTTCCACCGATGCGAATTTATTTCGCGGCAGGGAACAGTTACCCGAACTAGAACGTCGGCACCTGGTCAGTTAATTGCTGTCAGTATGCACTGGTGACGCAACGCAGATGGGATACATCGAGCACATGAATTATCCCAATGTGAAGTCACAGGTCTGGCCCGTCGCATTCGGTGGCAAAAGAGAGTGGTTACCGCATTCGAAGAAGGCAGCATGTGGTGCTCCGCACGGCTGTCGAGCATGGACAGGACGTTCCTGCTTTTGTTTTGTTTTTTCCAGCCACTCGGCGGACAAGTCGCCGCGCACCCTCTTAAATAGTGGGACACCTGTAGAGAACAAAAGTCGCGCATCGCCCAGCCCCTTGTGTTGTGCGCACGAGAGTCACAGCCTTGCTGAGGACGCACGGCGCCCCCCTCGTTGCCGTCCATGCTCGTGCACAGAAGGGGGGCGACGCGAAGCTTGCTGCAGTTTGCCATGCTCAGTGTAAAAGCGCAAGAAACAAGGACATAGATTATGTAAGACAGACAATACGAGCGCTCGTGTTGCCTGTCTAATTCTATGCCCTTGTTTCTTGCGCTTTTACGTTCAGCATGGAAAACCAACTCGCCCAAACCCCGCCGCGGTGGCTCAGTGGTTAGGGCGCTCGACTACTGATCCGGAGTTCCCGGGTTCGAACCCGACCGCGGCGGCTGCGTTTTTATGGAGGAAAAACGCTAAGGCGCCCGTGTGCTGTGCGATGTCAGTGCACGTTAAAGATCCCCAGGTGGTCGAAATTATTCCGGAGCCCTCCACTACGGCACCTCTCTCTTCCTTTCTTCTTTCACTCCCTCCTTTATCCCTTCCCTTACGGCGCGGTTCAGGTGTCCAAAGATATAAGAGACAGATACTGCGCCATTTCCTTTCCCCAAAAACCAATTATTATTATTATTATTATTATTAAACGCGGCCTTTATTGCACTTTTCACCGGCGGTAGGCTCCGCCTTTCAAGGCATGCGTTTCTACCGGCTTCATCTGTCAAAATGTTTCGTCAGCATTCTGTACATCCCATCATTTTTTTTTTCGGGGGGGGGGGGGGGGGGAGGTCACGTTGTTCCTTTCTTTGGAAGTAGGGGAGGAATGTCAGTGAGGCCTGGAGGCGTTCATCGCTCTCAGCTCCTCACAGAAGCGGGGGCTTCCGACTACGGAGACGATTTTACAGAGCCTCCTAGTTCGCTGTGGCCACATTTGCTCCTTGTATCTGAGATACGGTGCCATAGCCCTAATACGTATTTGAACGGTGACACCACCCTTGCTCGCAATAAGCGAGCGTTCGTTACAACCGCGGCCGTTATGGGCGGACTCGACTGTACATACTGGAAGGGCGTTTGTGCATAAATAAAACGGGGGATGGAATTCACAGCGGGCGACGCCAAACGGCGGGCAATGCAACCGGGGCGATCTCTTGACGCGCGGCGGCGCTCCGTTTTGGTCAGTCATCTTCGCAGGAGGAATCAGGCGCGGCCGTCGTGGTTCGCTACAATCGCCCCGGCAACGAAGAGGAGCCACCCTGGCGACCTACGGCGAGGACAAGAGGAGCGGGTCGTAGTAGGTCTTCAGGCGCCTGACGTGCACGGTTTCTCGGCCGCGAAGATGCAAGTCCGAAGAGGAGGCGAGCGGCTCCGCGATGTAATAAGAGGCGGCGTTTGCTGGACGATGCGATGAGGGCGGTGGTATTCGGTGCGAACTTTTGAAGGCATTTCTGGTGGTCTGTCTGGAACCCAGAGCAAAACCGGTGACCCAGTAGGAAAAACATGTGATCTCTGATCTTTATAGTGGCGATGCTTTTTGGCGGCCTTGGAATATCGAGGTAAACGAACGGCCAATAGTCCCTCACAAAGCCAGCAATGAAATTACAATAAAGGAGTGTGTGAGGCAAGGAGCCACGATCTTGTCAATGCTATTTACCGCCTCTCCACAGGAGGTGTTCCGAGGCCTAGGTTAGCAACAACTGGGGATAAGAGTTAACCGTTTAAGACAATGATTCCAGTTGGAATCACCAAATTTAAATACCAACCGTCTTGAATTGAGCCTTGAATGGAAATTTCTGCTGTTTTTACAAGGGCTCCGACATTTAGCGAGTCATCAACATATGTTAGCGGCCTTTTTTCTGAGTAACGTATGCTAGCATGTAGGAAAAGGCTACATAAACTGCGTACGCTTTGCTATCGCCCTAGCCTGGTGCCAGATCTTTCCTTGCACCATGTAGAAGAACGGAAGCCATTTTTTTGTTTTGCTCTCATCCATTTTTTTTTTGTTTTCCAAGGGAACAATAAGTGAGACCAAACTTACACCGTCAAAATAAATTCTTTCGACTAAACACATTTGCAAGCGCTAAAATATTGCGCAAATAATAATGACTCCAAATAGAATCACTAGCACTTGGAAGCCCTATTGCAGAATAATCAGCGCGGTCGTATTTCGGATACCTGTGACTGCTTGTATCGTGTAAATGTTGCCTCGTTCGAAGTCTTATTCGTAACAATAAAAATTTCTTTTTCGTAGCAGATGGATACACTCAGCGCAAGCACTTTTCATACGGAAAAGAAAAAGTCTCAAGAGAGGCCCACCACACCTGTTGAGGTATCGGCATGAAGAAATAGCATTCATCGCAAGCAGATCAGCAACAACCTCAAGAGAAAGCATAACAGAAAAGAATTTAACCTCTATAGAATAGAGCCCAAGCCAGAAAATCGTAAACTGCACGACGATGCAGAACCGAGCAGTAGAGCAACTACGCCGAAGATTGAAAACCATACAGCTTTCAATCTCCGAAAAGCCGACCAACTCGCCCAGCAGTTCGTGTTGTGCGACCAAGAACGTCATCAAAGAAAAATCCTTATTGTGGCTGCATCGCTATACGGCTAGTAGCAAGGCAGATAGCATAAATAAGAACCCCCACTGAAAGGAGTACCTTCAACGTACGAATATTGCAAATACTTCTGCATCAACTCAATATTTGAACTTTTCGAATTAAAAATTTTTAGTGTCTACAGTAAGTGGGTGCTGTGGGCTCGAGGCTAGAAATCTGGCTGGTGGCAGCATGGCTGCCCTGTTTTTTACACGGCATGTCTCAAAAGAACCAGCGACTTTCTCCACCCAACTCAACAATTCCGCTTACATAGGACCGCACACTGGCCCGCACACAATAAGAAGATAACAGAGGTTCAAGCTGTGTGTCATGTCATTCTCGCGTATTATTGGCAAGAACTGTGGCATCCTTTACTCCAGCAGCGCTTAGCGTAGTTTCAAAGTAGTTTATATAATTATTTAAATTTTGAACGACGTCACAAAAATAAAGTGTTTCGCCTACCCTGCTCCCTCAGTCCCAATGAATCCATTTGGAATCATGCAAATAGAATTAATAAAGAACCGACAAAACTTTGATTATACGATATTTTGTAATGCTCTTCCTGCACACGCTAGTTTCTGGATATCGATTATTTCTACTCAGCCGTTGTAACCTTGGCTCTAAAAGGGTTAACGGAAAATACCTAAGTAATTTGCGATTCGCGATTCGCTGATGACATTCCCTGGCTAAGTCACTCAGGATGTCAGCTGCAAAGTATGATCAATACCAATACAAGTATTGATCAATGCAAGTATCATTGATCAATACAAGTATTGATCAATGATCAATACTGCTTATGTTCACCACTCTCGCAAGGGAACAGCAGTTCACAATTGGTAGCGAGGTGCTGGAAGTGGTAAGGGAATACGTCTACTTAGGGCAGGTAGTGACCGCAGATCAAGATTATAACAGCGAAATAACTAGAAGGATAAGAATGGGGTCGACAGCATATAGGAGGTTCTGTCAGATCATGAATTGCATTTTACCAATATCTCTCAAGAGATAAGTGTCCGACAGCTGTATCTTACCGGTACTCACCGACGGGGCAGAAACGTGGAGGCTAACGAAAAGAGTTCAGCTTAAGTTAAGGACAACGCAGCGAGCCATGGAAAGAAAAATTATAAGTGTAATGTTGAGGCCAGAAGCGAGCAGAGTGGGTGAGGGAACAAAGGCGCCTTAAAGGCATCCTAGACGAAATAAAGAGGGAAAAAGGGGTTTGGACAGGGCATGTGATGTGATGGCAAGACAACCGCTGGTCCTTAAGAGTAACGGAGTGGATTGCAAGAGAAGGCAGGCGTAGCAGGGCGCGGCAGAAGGTCAATTGGGCGGATGAGATTAAGAATTTCGCGGCGGGGATACGGTTGCCGCAGCTGCGAAGGACAAGGTTAATCGGAGAGACATGGGAGAAGCGTATGCCCCGAAATGGGCGTAGTCCGCTTGATGACGATGATGATGAATGTTTCCTCTGCGAGCTTTCCGCCTTAGCTATTTCTCTGCATTGGGTAAGCATTGACAGGCTATCGTCTAAGCGACTGGGCCTCCAGCCTGTCTCTACTGCTGGGACTGTGGCATCTCAGCGTGCTGCTACTGTTGCGCAGAGCTGAGCGACGAAAGGGAAAGGCGACGGTGAGTCCACGAAACATTTACGTACAGTATAGACAAGGGCGTTACATTATCGGCACAGTGGCCAAGAGCACAACGTGCTGACACAAAGGGGCATGGCGATGCGCCGGGAGAGCGTCTCTCTCGCTTGATGTCTCCGTCTGCTGGGCGCGGCTCGACCTTTTATAGCCACCGGTGACCGTTGCAGCAGCCAGCCGTTAAAATTAACCCTCCAGTCAGGTCACGGCACTGGTCACAGTTCGAATTTGACGAATGGGCGAGAGGAGCTCGGCTGTTTAAGGGCTGCCGGCGAAGCGTCGGTTGCGGTTCGAGCCGGCGGTTGCGAGGGGGGAGGGGGAGGATTCCGCCGGGCGTGCCTGGATGAATCACGCTCATAGATGGGCATCCTCACGAGGCCGAGCCCTCATGAGGGCGTCCTCACCCTCGCCTCATGAGGATTTCACTCGGTGAGGTGAGGCTGAGGGAGGATGGGCTCATGAAAATTCGTAAGGACGAGGGTGAGGGAAGAAAGAGATGATGAGGTGAGCGCGAGGGAGGGCAAGATGCACGGTTTGAGGGCGAAGGTAGGGGCCCGAGCCGCACTCCGGGCTAACGTTTTTTTTTTTTTTTTCTGTGCAACTCGTCATGAATCCCCATTTTAAAGCGCTAATTCTTAGGGTGAAGGCTTCCGGGAAGACGTAGTTTCTGGAGGTACACGAGGCGAACATGAAAGGCGGGGAGCCGCACGCCTTCTCCGTCGCCGCAATGTACCTACTACACCGCTGGCAATGCTATGCCGAAAAAAGCGCTCTTCTAACTAAAAAAGCCTATATTTAAAAATTGTTCAAAGTCTTTGGTGAAACACCCTGTATACTCCGCTAACAAGGGGCACTGGATGGGCCGTGCAGGTGGCCGCCGGTCCAACGGGAACCTTCGCAGTTAACATTTTCATTGAATTCCCAAGTTGAATTCACAAGTTCTAAGCCTTGTTTCTCGGAACGAAGTCTTATTTCAGCCCAGTGATGTTTCATTCAAAGCACTGGCTGCAGCTAAAAAAATCCTTCTACGAAATTCCACTGCCAATCACAGCCTGTTTGCGGCGTTGGTGTGGAATTTTTTAATTAACACCGTTGCGTAGTTCAGTATGGTCGTATCTTCTTTCTATTCTCGCTGAAATTGCAGTATAGGAAAGCGGTGCCGCAATGTAGTGGGGAAAGCCAATCACAGTAGTCTTACCAAATAAATAAAGCAGCAGCTTCACTACATTGGTCTGTATTATCGCTCGCTCTGCTTTGCATTGTACAATGTAATAAAAAAGAAAACGTTGTACTGCTTTCCAAATAAGAAGAACATCTCTTGGTTTATTTCTGTCCTGGTGCGACGTGTGACTACGTAATCGCACGCCTGGTTTTATCAACCAAATTTCTTGCAAGCATGGTAGGGAATCGACACTCAGTGCCTGGATAATGCGAAGACGTGGAAGCAAAAATATCGCGGGAGGGGTTAACCGCGAATTATCGTGCTCTAGCGCTATTACCCCTGGTTTTGCACGGTTTATCTTGACTTTCTATGCTTTTGCTTGACCTGAACTGGCTTACTTTGGTTGATATACCATATGATGTAAGCTTGCATGATATTGCATCATTTTAGACTTGTGCTGCGGTAGAATTGGTCATTCTCTACATTCACATATGCCTGGGAGTCCTCATTCAGCTACTGGCGCAGAGGTGAAGCGCTTATAGGGCCACAGAAAGGGGTGTTTGAGCTTGGCTTCAAAATGCTTGCACTATGTAGAGTACAGGCCACCGAGCGTCCATGCCGGGTACGAGACCTCAGAAGCGGGCGAGAAATTTGCAATACATTTTAAAAATACTCGCTTCCGCACCTCGTGGCGACGCGCGGTGTCGGGTTTTCGCACGAAAACCTCGCAGACGACGTCACGTCTTGCTAATGACGTCAGCAGCCGGGCGTAATCATTAATTCACAGCGCCAAGTTCTTGCAGACGTCACGCGCTACAGCGGCCGAGGCCACTCCGCGCGCTCCCAGCCGGCGGAGGTAGGGGAGGGGCCGAGTGAATGGGGCCGGCGGAAGAGCACCGCCGTTTTGGCGTGCGAGAGGAGAGGGAAAGGCGCGAAGACGCGGAAGTTCAAATTTTGTCTGCATATAACTCAGCTTCCACAAAATGCATTGAAATAATTCTTGCTGGGGGACAATTATAAGCCGTGGTCTTTTAACATCCGAGACATATCGCACCTTTATTGAGACCCCCTTTCTGGGTCCCTTTAAGCTACGCACCACTGCCCTGCGATGGCAGGTGCAGGTGGGGCTTGTGAGACCCCTTTTGTTCCTGAGGAATCTCTCACAACGATTAATTAATTGAACTGCCACGGTGGGCTGTTTGCTCACAATATGGTGAGAAGCTTCTGATGACGTCACAAGGTCACGTGATCAATGTAGTGACGCACTAAAAGCAGGCTTTGGAAAGACAGACAACCGCTTTTCGGTGGAGGGGAAGCACTAGGGCACTAAAAAGGCAACCACAGGAATCGTTCACTCCAGACTCGGGAACTAGTTGGTGAGTACCATTATTACGCCCAAATGCTGCATTTTAGTGAGCCATTTGACTTGCAAGTTGCCTGAATAATTATTTCTTTTAAGCGAGAGCTTAAGAGCCTCACTGCAGCGGAAAGCCGGCATCATACTGGGGGAAGACGCTAAAGAAATAAGAAACTTCATAGCTTGGGGAGCGGGATCCGAACCCGCGGCGGCGCTAAAAGATCTGTTCCGCTGGCCGCTGCTTCAGACCACTACACTATCGCCACAGTCTATTTTTTATTCATGGTATTTATTACGTTGAAAATATATTCTATTTACAATGACTAATTATTTTCAAAGCTTTTAGGAAACGCCACGAAACACGTCGCAAAAAGACAGAGCAACAGAGCCCTAGACGCGAGGTAAGGCTGAGCACATTACAAAGAGAGTGTGCCACTCCGGTTTAAATTCGGTCGGTTCATACGCTTCCCACCGATGAACAATCAGTTGGGAGTTGGGAATCGCGAAGTTATCGTTCTCGAGCTGTACTTACAATGCCGTCGTCTTCGTCACATACCCGCGTTCCACGCGTGTTAAACTACCAGTCTCACACTGCAGATTGAACGCATGGTCTTCATCACCTTTCGTCCGTGCGCGTGGAAGCGTCATCAGACGAGCATGCAGAAAACCGGACGAAAGGACGGGAGAATAGAAGCAGTGAAATTCAAAAGACCCAGTGCTATCGCAATGTCATCCGGTAATTTTAATTAAGCTACCTGCAAACTTCCCTTGTTCTGAGTCTATTCTATGCTTAGCACTTATTGTCATTGTCATGGCAAACAGTACTGCTTTTTTTTCTAAATATTCTTGCGTATATTTGTTTTTGTACACAGACACAACAGCGCGCTGACTCCTTGAGCACTGCGTATAGATAGCAATGAAATGTTATAACTGCGGGGCAGATGTATGCATGCATCGTGTGCCAGGTAAAGGCAGAGTGATATTGTGGGGTTCTTCTTTGAACTGTGTCGGTTTTGTCTCACGTATTAGCTCAAAGAACACACACACGTGCTACACGCACAACAATACAAGCATCTACCCTCTCGTCCAGTAGTGCCTTGAGGGTTTGTCTATATTACTCAGTAATATTACCAGAAGTTGCCTACTACAAAAAAAAAATTAACTCGAATTTTAAAATGGCTGTCAGTGAGGGTAAGGATGGGGGAGGGCCGATGATGTGAGGATGAGGGCGAGGGAGGACCAGCAAATTTTTCGACGTGAGGATGAGAGTGACGGAGGGCCGGATAACTTTTCAAAATGAGGTCGAGGATAAAAGAGAGGGCAATGGATTCAAAATTGAGGGTGAGGGAGGAAAAGTAAAAATGGGGGCATTTACCGCGTCTGATTCACGCAGAAAGCCGCGACATGCCCGAGAGTCCAGGTTTGCGTTGCTCAATGGCGGGCGCACGGCGCTAGCTTTCACGGAGGCCAGCGGAATGCGGGCTATAGAGCAAGCGCCTACCCCTTCTGAACCCGTTCTGAAGATCTCCAACTATATTATTACATTCAGCCCATTACTGCATTTTTGATTTCACCGCCTGCATAGCCAGCCTGAATGTAGCAGATTTTATCGTAATCGGCTCGAAGGATTTTAGGAAGAATTTCCCTTTATAAATCAAATTTATTTTACTCTGTCTTCAGCTCTATGGAATTTTCTAAATTGTTGTGACTCTATCCAAAGCATTTAACAACGTTTCCTTGCTTATTTGGAGAAGTTCATTAATCAAATTGATTGGAAAATCGTGTATCCTTGCGGATGTGCACTTAGGAATATTTGCTTCCGCCTTTTTCCAGTTAAGACTGCTCAGTTATAAGCTCTTTTCTATTGTGCTGTCCTGTGTTGCTCCCTCATTTGGGAAGATTACCCTATCGTCGCTCCTGAATGACTCAAGCATAACTGATGTAATGCAGCTCACACCGTCGTCTCTCTCTAAACATTTTCCCTTGGCATCTTGAACATGTTCCCGCTTTCTTTGATTTCTTTCAGCCAGCAAGCTTATACGGTTCTGGAATTTTCTTGGCCTTTCTTTAGTTGCATCGCGAACTTCAGATAGCCAGCGAATAGAGGAATGATTTATTCTAGCCTGGACAATAACCTGTACTTGCTGTTTCTTGTGTCGATAAGATTGCCATTTGTTGTCTATTTCCTCCGGAATTAACTGCGCTCTCTTTGCTTCTTTGTGTCCCTTGAAGCCACCCGTCGTAGTTCGATGGCATTCTTAATTTCCTTATTCCACCAGCTTCGTGGCTTCCTGTTTCCTCTCCAGCGGTTTACCCATTTTACATATTTAATTTTTGTACTGATGAGAAGTTCTGATTATAATCCCACTTTTCCATGGCATGTTTTTCTATTGCTTTCTCTATGCCGGCTGCTATTTGCGCTCTTTGTTCGTCGTTTAATTTTGCGTTCTCTTTTCGACTTCTCTCCATTTTCTCCTTTTGATCAGGGCTCCCAACTGAAGACTATGTGATTAGGATCACATCCCATATTGTACTCCACCTATTCGTCTATTACCATTATTGCGAGCTTGCTTTAGATTTCCTGAAACTTTAAGCAGGGGTCAATAATGGTCGTGTGCCTGCTACGAGGTATTCCCACTTCATTTGTCCCTCACACCTAGTTTCTCTATTTATAAGAACTCGGTTGTGTCGCTCACAGAGGTCTAGTATTAACTTCACGTTACAATCTGTGTATCCATCCAGAGCCTCGATGTGGCCGTTACTGTCACCCAGCAGAATAATATCGGCACCGCCTCCAAACTGTTTTCTATCGTCATTAAGACACTTAACTAGATCCTTGCTTTATTGCATGCAATTGTCCCCTGTCTTTAAATGAACTACCCGTAATCTTGTCCTTTTACCGGCAATTGTACCCGATACCCAGACATGTTCTTTGCAAGTTGACTTTATTCTTTGCCAATTTGTTCCTTGATGTATCAGCATGCCTACCCCACTTCCCTTCCTCCCCGTTGTTGTTCTGTTGCACCTTTCCCAGACGTAGCCATCGATAAACGTGGTTCTTCTAGTTGCCTGAGATGTGTCTCCCATAGCGCGTATACAACTACTTCTTCGTCCTTCAACTGCTGTTCTATCTCTAGCCACTTCGCTCTCTTTCTACCGCCTTGCATGTTTATGTACCTGATCCTAGTGTTAAATTCCTTTTAGTAGTTTTCTTCCTGGACATCCTAGTGGGCCATCCATGATTTGTCCATTCAAAGCGTAACGCAGGTCAAGATGCTGCATGGATGACACCACAGCATTCTGCCGCAGTAAACTGTTCGCCATGTACGGGACACAAGCCACCGCCTGTGGTAGCTCCTTGCACATTCATGGAGCAGCGCCCGCTGAGGCTCTCTGGCTTGAAGCAGCTGAGAGCATAGCAGCTTAAAGTAAAAAAATAGTTGAGCTTACGTTTACGCACTCCATACCGGTATAACGCGCTGAGCACAATCGTTGCGGTACCTAAATCCTTTTTCTGGTATATTTTAGCTAAGTAAGCACCCCGCACTAAAACTGAGGCCTCACTGCAACTATACTTTTTGTTATTGGTTGAGCATTCAGCTCGAACCGTTTTAAAACGTCAGAAACCGACAGGTAGCCAAGCCAAACCAACAGCATTTCGGCATTAAAGGCACGAAATAGCCCCAGGTCACGCTGAAGTTACCCGAGCTAAATCTAACCAAGCTTTTTGAGGGTAGCTTACAGTCGTGTGACCAAGTCTGTAGTATTTTTGTTGTTAAAATTTGAATGATTAGTTAAGCCTGATTAGCTAACTTATTTAATTATTGACGGTAGGAACAAAGTGTCAATAGAAAAGTTGTAGAAGGCTTTGAGAAGCAACTGACCGAACCGTTTGCACTAAGGTACCGTTTACGTAAAATAGTTTTTTTTTACCAGCCTTTAACCACAACTCGGCCTTAAACCATAACTCGCAAAATAAAAAAAAACTTTCCACGTGACAATGTCTTAGAGGCGAAAATGCGGTTTTTTCTGAAGTGCTCTCCACGATGAGCCCAAGCGTGCACACTGCGGCCGAGACGTGAGCCTCATGGGACAGCTTTCCTTCAAGGCCAATAAATCAAGCTACGTAAACAGTACCTTGACGAACACAGCGCGGCTAGCAGTTTTTCGAGAGGATGCACCACTTTTCCATCCACACTTTGTTCCTGGAGTCAATAATTAAACGTTGTCTAATCAGGATTAACTAATTAAGTTTGATGAACAAAAAATACTGAAGACTAGGCCACGCGACTCTGAACAACCTTCAGTGGCTTTCATGCCGCTAAGACACTTCGTCTTCTTTAAAAGATTTCTTACATTTAGCCGGGACACCAGTATATAATATATACGTTATTCACATATATATTAGTTGTCACATTCGTTGACGGGCTATATACGTTAAATTTTATTAATACTTTTAGCAACATAGCCCTAACGGCCCGAATTCAATCCAACATCGTAATGAAGAGCATTGCAACTCAACAACACTTAACTGCAAAGGATTACCGGTGAATACCTTGCCGCCACAATGTCCGTGTCTTGTGACTCTTTGAGGCAAATGTGCTTTCTTCTGTGAACATCACCTGTCGGAAGCCCAATCTTTAGACAAATCAGTGAATTGTAGACGGGTGGCTTTACGGCCTTCCGAAAGCGAAGGGTTTCTTGCGTCTGTCCTGCTTTGAAGGCCCGCTTCGTTGAAGCGCTTCGGAACCACTAGAACATCGACTTTAGCCCGAACTTGTTTTTGATCCGCTCGGCCGCATTAAGCTCGGCCATATAATGGTACGAAGGGATAGCGTTAACGTGTTGACGCCGATATATGGGGAAAAGGTCTCTGCGTTCATAGATCCCTGGGACACTCGCACCAATCCTGGCGTAGCGGTTAAGCGATGCGCCACTGCCCTCCAACGGCATTTGCTGCCACCGATGGTATACTTGCCCCAGGGGGCTTCAGGTTGCTCTTCCCTAGCAACCTCTCGCGAACAATTATTAATTTAACTGCCACGCTGGTCAGCCAGTCGCCAGTCCGGTGGACAGGTTTTGATGACGCCACAAGTTCACGTGACCTAGGCTCCCCCCTCCCCGCCAGGTTGCGTTAAAAGAGCTGTACACGGCAGCTGCAATATACAGAAGCACCGATCCACGGTCATTGACCGAGGCTGCGTCCCGTAAGGGAGATCCGCGAGTCTACCTTCAATTTTGTGTGCTTTCAAGACTCCGTCGGCTGCAGCAGGAAGTACTCTTCCGGCCTTCTCCGCAATCCTTCTCTTGCCACTGCTGATCACAGATCTCTCCGTTAGGGGGCAAAGTTGAGGGTAGCGCTTGTTCATGTCTTCCGGTTTGCTTGAAACAACAATTGGAACAATTCTTTAGATAGGACACAAAATTTGCGCCCCCTTGTAGAGGATACTCGCTCTAGCTCGTGTCAGGGAAAATCCGGCATCGCCGTCGGCGTTGTCGTCCACCGTGAGCAAGAAATCCATGAGAAATCCCCAGAGAAGCGTCCTAGGAGACCGGTAGGCCACCTAGGTCACGTGATCTTGCGGCGTCATCACAACCTGACCACTGAAATGTGAGCAAACTGGCCACCGTGGCAGGTGGCAGTTAAAGGGACACTGAGGAGAAATTGAATTTGGCTTGTATCGATAGAATAGCAGCTCCTGATCCCAAAAATGCCACTCTTCCTGAAAACAAAGCTCTTGTAATGTAGAAATTAGCAAGAACCAAAATACAGGTATCGCCGCCACAGGCCAAATCCGCAAGTACAAGCGTGATGACTTCCTAGGACTAGAGGAATTTCCTTGGAGGAATTTCCTTACTTCATGGAGATCATGAATCTCTGAGGCTGGCAAAAGGAAGGTTGCGCACCGCACCGCTAGCCGTCAGAAATCACGGAGTCTGCGTTTACGTCACGTTTCCCGTCACTCCGTTCTGTGACCTCATAAGAGTTGGCGTGACGTCATAAGAGTTTCCCGAGTTTGAATCAGAGCGGCGGGAAAAACTTTTTCAACTTCGAATCCAAATTTCTTTGAAATAAATGCATCTTTCGCCCCCGGGCAAGCGGCAACAAAGCTATGAAATGCCGAACTATCAGATTTTGCTAACAAAAAAAATTGATAAGAGTTCCCCTCAGTGTCCCTTTAAACAATGATTAGTCGCTCGGAAAGAGCGTGGCCTCCGCGATCAGCTCCGGCGGCGCGCCGTTGCTCAGGCCGTCCCATTCGGCGCGTAGCGCAGCGAAGTGTAATTATGCTAACTTCGTAACACGCCGCGAGGTGGCGACCTTAGCCCAAGGCTCAAGCGGCGCTCGCCTGGCTGGCACTGCCTGCGATTTCAGTGGCGACATCAACCCTGTTGGCACGTTTTTACGCAGAAGAACAGTTAATACTAAGTCAATTTCTTTCGACTCCTTCTTGCAGCTACAAAGAAGTCGAGGTAAGTACGTTGCTAAACAGTTATGGATTGCTTTTGCATGCAGCTTTAGTGGTCGTCTAAAAGCCGACTGGGGCAACCGAGGCTTTTACAGCGCAACATTTCGTCCAGATTGCATATCATCGTGCTGAATGGTTTTTTTGTGTGTGTTGCAAAAATTGCCGCGCTGTATGACAAAACTCAGGTATGCTTTTTGTGCCTTTCACTCGATTTTTAAAGTACTGGGCAGCTACTTTACAGCGAAGCTCTCTGTGGCTCGAACAACATAATTAATTACGATAAGCGCTCGTGCATTGTTTATACGCCACCACGAGAGTCAGAAGTTCTGAGCTCTCCTTTTTTGCTCTTGAAGCGAGAACTTTTTGCTGGGCTTTGTTTTGCTATGTTGCATGTGTTCCTGGTAGGTGCGAGTGGTTTCGTGTAGCTAATGTGATCCCGCAATTAAATTATTTGCTGTGTGATGAAAACTGCATCGGTTCTCTGTCATGAGCTTCGCTCCACAATCCTATCTGCTTCTGTATTTTTCAGATAAATGTACTGCTGCGTACCTTTCTGCCACTCTGACAGAAAAAAGAAACTTGGAATAAGTTTTCACGAATTTCCCGCGAATGATGATCGCCGTCAAGCATGGCTGAAGGCCATATCAAGAAGAGATTTTGTCCCAAATGACAAGTCTGCTAGCAGTGTCGTCGGCTGCAGCCTTCACTTTTTAGATTCGGATTATACTTTGGGGTCCACAATGCTGCGGCGCCTGAAACGGGATGCTGTTCCGAGCGTGTTCGCGGGTTACCCAAGCTACATGCAGCCACAACAGCCACAAAAAAGACGTAAGTTCGAGCGATTGACGCGGAATTCTAATCCAAACCAAGAATTGGCATCAAGTTTATCGAGCGGCCCTGATGAAGCTGCTGGTTCAGCCTGTGGTCGCGAAAAAAGCACAGCCGTTCGGCAACTTCTGCCTGCTCGTTTCCTGTGGTGTATGAAGATAGCCTGATTCATGCACCCTTGTTAGAAGATGAAGAAGCAAGTCCTAAAGGTGCAGGATATGAGAAACCAAGTGCACAAGATGCAGTCGGTGAATTACAGCGGTCTAGTGAGGCACTTGATTGCGCAACGGAAACTACCGATGACCTTCTTCCGCGCAAGCAGTCGGATTCAAGGAATATAAACCGAATGAGAGTGCAATTGTTCAGGAAAGCAGATGCTATCGGGAGACTGCAGCGAGAAAACAGCCGCCTAAAAAAGAAGCTCGGTGGTTTTGAAAACCACACTCTCCACTCGGCGTTGAGAAAGTGCTTGGACAAGGTCGGCACAGCCCAGTTCTGCTTAGAAGACTGCCTAGCGGAACAGATCGCCAATGCGTCAAGGCAACGGCCCGTGTGGTCTCCAGACTTTGTCCGGGAATGTGTAGTTTTGTACTACTTGTCCCCTAAGGCATACCGTTACATACGCAACAGAGGACTGTTGAAATTGCCTTCAAAAAACACGCTACTTCGCTATGTTGGCAAATCCAACAGTGAAAGTGGGACCACACCATTAATGAAAGAACGCCTGAAGCAAGAGGTGGGGCAGCTGAAAGAGCAAGCGCGGTTTTCCTTAATTATTGTGGATGAAATGGCTATAAGCTCCAAATACATCTACGATCGTAAAATGGACTGCTTTTTGGTCAGCAAGCTGTGAGAGAAGACGCTGGGACAGGAGAGAATGTAAACAACATCGTGCTTGCCAACAAGGTGCCGTGTTTTGTTCCAACAGGCCTGTTCACGTCGTACAAAATTCCTTGCGGCTTTTTCTTCACTAACCGATTAAGTGGCAAGCTCCTGTATCAGCTGACAAAAGAAGTGATCACTGAAGTTGAAAAGTGTGGCCTCTACGTCGTCCGGATCGTCACGGATAGCCACAAGATTAATGTCACAATGATGCGCCACATGGGCAATGGCTCCCTCAAGTCAGTGGCCAGTCATCCATGTGATCCAGAAAGAAGCCTATTCTTGTCCTTTGACCAGTGTCATATAAAAAACGTGCGAAGCCTTCTTCTGGACGGGGAAATGGCAGTTGGCAGTCAGCCAATAACTGGAGAGTTTGTGAAGCAGCTCTATGTCCTTCAAAAAAAACGAGATTTTGAAACCAGTTCGATTCCTAACACAGAAGCACATAGAGCCAACTAATTTTGGAAGATGCATGTGGGCAGAGCAGTGCAGCTGTTTTCAGATGAAGTTATCTCGGCGCTTTCTTTATTGAAAGAATACCCCAGTTACCACCTTCAGGCAGAACAGTTCAGGAACGCAGGCGCAACAATATTGTTTATGAAGATGATGCAGAAGTGGTTTGCCATCCACAATATGGCCAACCGAACAGCACATGTGCATATGAGAAAGCCTGACAAAATGCACTTTTTTTGCGCTAACGACGAACGCCTACAATGGCTGGAGAAGAAGTTCCCAGACTACCTTGAAACTCTCTACAATGCCTGTAAAAGGAGCGGGAAAAAGTTTTAGTGCTGAAACCTACGAAGCTATATATATCTTGCTGACAAGCAAATCTACGGTACTATGCATTAAGTACCTTCTCGAGAGCGGCTTCTTTTATGTTTTAACAAGGAAGTTCTCGAGCGACCCCGTCGAGCTCCTCTTCAGTTCTTTGCGGCAAATGGCTGGCGGAAACGACTGTCTGGATGCAAGAGCCGTGACATTTAGCCTGGAGAGGATCTTGCGGACCGGCAGCCTGCGCCCATCCCAAGCTTCAAACGTTGAAAACGGACAGACTGTTTTGAGGTACGTGCATGTTATTTGAGCTCCGGGACGAGTACTCATAGTAGTGAACTGGTTGTCTCTTGTTTCAAAATAGAAAGCTTATCACATTTCAGGCCCTTGCAAAACTAAGATTTCCCGATGCGAGCAGCTATAAGTGTTGTAGCCTGCCTGCTGACTGGAATTTTTTACAGTTCAGAACACACGAGCACGCAAATCCCGCTGTACCGGTGGGCAATGTGTTACAAGCAGTTTTTGCTTTTATGTGGCTGCTGCTTAGTAGTGGTGGTAACTGTTTTATATGTATTGCAGTATGCATGGTACCTCCCTGAATGTGACGTCCTCCGAACTTGATGTTCCGGCTGAAGCAACAGCACAGGCAACCACGCATGATTCGACCGAGACAGCGCAAGTTGCCCCAGCCAGGTATATCTTGCATCAAATGTTTCTCAAGTGCTTACGCTTGGCTGGCTCGCTGGACTACTAGTGCTGTTCTTTTGCAGCCAATAGCGATTTGTCTAATACATATATTTGGCTGACATGAATAGTGTGCATATTTTAGTTTCAGGTTCACGGGAACTGAAGACTTTGTGATGCACATTGACGAGCTCTTCACATCCCTGAAAGCGATGCCTCGTGAGCGCACACTCGTTCACCTACTCCACCCATGTGAAGTGCCACCAAAAAGCGATCATTTCGCGTTATGTCCAGGCTAAAACAACTGAGTGGTATCGATGCCCAAAATTTGAAAATTTTGAGGGAATGCACGTTGAGTGGCGACATGATAAATGTCATATTTGGTTTATGCACAAGCTTTGTCTCTACATGCTGTCTAAAATTTGCTCTGCGGAACTTTTTTATAGGGTAGTGCCAAAAGCTGTTTTTTTTTTGTGCTCTCACAAATGGGAATACATTGCAGAATGTCTACCTCCATATACTAATATGGGTATGTTCTATTTCAGTGCAGCGGCCCCCATCAATCATAGCAAATTCCGGCATCGCTTATATAGCAGGGTTTGTGGCGAGAGCAGTTGAGGAGCGGAGAACATGCAGCTTCTGCCCTCCACTCCACCGGTCGGATGGACCCACTCCCGTGCTGATGGGGCTTATTGACCTGCAATCAAGGGGTGGGCTAACATTCCTAAAGTCAGAATTTGTCACGGTCCTTGTGACCGTTAAGAAGGCTGTTGACATTGCCCTGCTGCAAATAAAAAAGAGCAACGTGCGTCAGCAGCTGGCTGAATTGTTATTGCCTCGACTAGAGCAGTGCCCCCTTTTCGTTTGCCCAGCAAGGGATGACCACAATCTGTAGTGTTTGATAAGTTCGTGAGGCCACTCTTAGCCAACGGAGGCGCACTGTGACAGACAGGGCTGCTTACCGCAAAAAGCTGGCCTGCAAGCCACTCCAAGCGAAAGTGTTCAGTGTTTAAAATAAACACAATGCAAAAACGGATGCCGAACAATATGGCTCCGATTTTGTCTTTGTAAATAAAATTTCATTTATCCTCAAATGGTTTTATCTGTCCTCCTGCCAAGCTGTATATTCGGCGCTTTAAACCCCCTTTTTTCCTTGCCGCACACGAATTCGCCTCAAATTCGCCTCAGTTCCAACCATACACAACGTAAAAAAACCTTATGCATTGCAGGCTTATATTTATTTGGGGATACTGCTAGCCTCTTTCGAGGCTGCAGCAGGATTGGGGTATAATATGATACATTTGAACACGTCACAAAAAAGCCATCCACAAAAAGGAAGCCTAACATTTGAGTGGGACAATGCATTCAGTGGCATCTGCAAGCGTTGAAAGCTAAATATATTACACGCATGTAAGTACAAATCACATTTGTACCATTTCTAGAGGAAAACTAACAAAACTCCTTGATCTCTATATATCAAAAGTAATTTCAGGTTCTAAACTAATATGTAAAATAACTGCAGAATTCAAATAATCCTCTCCGCTCAGCTGTAAAATGTTCCGTGTTTTGAACCATGCACGGCTACAGAAATAAAGAAAATTGCCTGCGTGTTGTGAAACGAACGTTCTCATGACGATCTGCCTCACCCCGGTCCTAAGTCTGCGTCATAATTTAAAAAAGCAATTGCCTAATTTCACCAGTCAGCTACTTGTGCTGTGCGATAATTTTCTAGTGCGCGTCGCACACAGACTGCGAAAACTGCGTTTTCGTCCTCAGCGCCCGTCCGCATCAGGGAAAGCGAGCCTTGGGTTGCGCGCGCCACGGTGCGGCGAGAGGAGCAGTCACACCGCTTTCTCCGATTACGCTCTCTCCGTGCGAATGGAATGGCCGGAGCAATGGCGCGCCGCCGGAGCTGATCGCGGAGGCCACGGAAAGAGCAACCTGAGTCGTTCAAGGCCCACCGGTGACAGCACCTGCCATTCCAGGGCAGTGGCGCATTGCTTAACCGCTGCGACACTGGGCCAGGAGTGGTATGAGGGCTCCCAGGGATCTACGAATGTAAAGTAGAGAATAGCGAATTCTGCATATATGGGACTTAATCTATTAAGCAATCGCGTCATATACCTTTAAGGCAGAGCTTAAGTGTCCCCTCTAATTTTTTTTTGTTCAGAACAGTCTGCAGCCGTTAGCTCGGCTCTAATAACGTAGGCAAGAAGAACATGTATGTGCTGTATTCCTTGCGATCATCTATCCTATTTTATAAGAAGTTTTTATTTTTTCGACGCAGACCTACGAGCCAGCTACGATCTGGCTCGAACTTGATGCTTCTTTTCCGAATGCATGAAAGTCAGGTGTGTAAGCGTGGTGTGTTTTCCAAAGCACAATACCTGCTATACCTTGCGCTCGCCAGTGGGACACTCGGAACACATATGAGGTGCGACAGCGCTAGCCGGAACTAGTGCCACGGCGGCACCGATTCGCCTATGGACAGCCAAGGTATAATTGGCACGGATCCTAGGACTAGCGGGCTGACGCTAGGCTGCGCTAATTATGCAGAAAGCCAAGTTCTCTCATGTTCGTACCTATTTTTATCGTGATAGTACACGACAAACTAGCTTGATCCGCAACCCTTAAGAACCTAGATAGATTCCAAGGCGAATCGCATTGCCCTGTCTCTCGTCTATGTGCTTTGTCTGCACGCTGCTCGGACCTAATGTATATTTGAGAACTTTAAAAATGCATGCAGAATATACACGACCTAACTATCAAGTGAATAGCTTCTTTATCACTCTGAATTCCGTTTATCACTGAAATCTAACGCGCGTAGCAGCAAGACTAGCATCGGCGTGCTTTCTGCGCACATGAGTGGCGGCGTTCCTCCGGTTCTTCATAAGTGAGGACATTCTTTCGTGACATTTTCAAGAATTTTCACTTACTACAGCGGGAAACCACGCAACAATTCTTCCCGGCATGAAATGAACACTGCCATTGCTGCCTACCTGACGCGAGAAGTCACACAATCGCTCCCTCTCACTTGCCGCTACGACTTCCCTCCCGACCGACTCCATTTCACCTCGGCGCTCTCTTCTGCCTCTTGGTGACGCCATTTGGTCACTGGCCGCTAAACCTGGTTGTATCTCCGACACCATCCCACACCCCTCGGCCTCTTGGATACGTCATTCGGTTAAATGAAGAAGGTAGTCAAAGAAAACTACTACGCTTCCAGATTCTCCTGGCCCTGTGCTCAGAAAGCGCCGCCGGATAACAGCTTAATTATCCTCCAAGCAAGATGCGCGGATTCTAGTGAAGCGCTAGCTGTGCTGTGAAAAGTGGCGGCTCACTTTGCGGCCACTTCGCTGGCATCATTGGAAAGGAGGCGGTGCTTGGCGTCTCGCGACTTGCGCTTCTTGGCGCGCTTCCCGGTGGCGGTGGACTCTGCGGCAGCTGTGGTAGAAGTCTCCGCAGGGCCGCTCTTGTCGGTGAGCTCCATCTTGACCTGACTGGTTTGTCTTCTTCCTCCTCGAGGCGGTGCACGAGTCGTTGTTGTTGTTATCCTCACACAATGGCACATACCCTCAAGGGGGATTGGCCATAACCAGGCGGTGACTATTTAAATGACCAGTTGCATGTGGCAAGCATGGGATGACCTACCAAAATTTGGATCGCACAGTTTTTGTAGCCGAGGTGGTTGCAGGAGGTTAGGGGGGGTCATACAAACTAAAATTTAGGCAAAGAAGTGGTAGGGATTACTATAAGAGGTTGTAAAAACCGAAATACAGAAGCTGATAATGGGATGGGCAGGACGAAAGCTCATGAAGGTAGACGTTTTGATTTTAGTAAATAATTTTGAACGGCAGAGCAAACATTTCAATTGGTATGGCATGGCCAAGCATAGAAGCGCCAAGAGACAGAACTACCGCAGAAGACAGGCGCAAACTGAGATTCTGTATTGGAACTTCTAATAGTCGCCTTCTAATCGATGAGTAGCGACGGCAAAAAAGAAGAAAGTGCTCTAATGTTTCCGGCTCCGCACAATACGGACACAATGGGGAGATCGCCAGACCAGGCCTGTATAGGTAAAAGTTTAGTTGCGGCACTCGGCAACGAAGCCTCGTGAAGGAAACTTCAAGATTGCGCGATCGCCAGACTGAGCTTCTCCATGGAAACAGTAGGTGCTGGAATTCGTCCAAGGAAGTAAGCGCTGATGCGCCCAATTCGTTCATTACAGTGTACCGTCGAAAGCGTGCCGCCGTGATGTAAGCAGTTTTTGGAAGCGGGTCAACAATCGGTCCACTCAGGGCTGCCTTCGCTAAAGCATCAGCTGATTCATTTAATAGAAGACCCCTGTGCCCAGGAACCCAAAGAAATCGAATTGATGTGATGTGTGGAGGGATCAGGAATTTTAGAATCCGAAAGAGCTGCGATTCAGTGGACGCCGAGAGGGAAGTGCATAAAGATAACGAGTCCGTAATTATTATTACTGCTGATAAAGAAATTGGTACCTTGCGCAGAGCGAGAACCACTGCTAGAAACTCCGCCAGATAGATAGGAGTGAAATCTTGGAGGCAGAGAGAAAAGGACCAGTCAAGGGACTGGGAGTAAATACCTACACCTGCCTTTTCTGCACACACCGAGCCATCAGTCGCAATTGCAACATGTGAGCTGAAGGTCGACAAATAATCCTGCAACATACCATTTAACCATAAGAAAGGCAGTAATTTTGCATTACGTGGATAAATGTCATCGTAGATGATAGACACATTTGCAGGGATGGACCGCACCGGAACAATTTCAGGTATTCGCACGTTGAGTGGGCCCAGCAAAGATTCAACGAAACAGATTTGGGGAGTTTGAAGGCGAGACCATCCGACACCCAAGAACTCCGCTCGCTGCCCTAGGAAGATCAACTCGGATGCATGCTGCTCCGAGTCGAAAAACTTTAAAAACGTTTGTACTGTCAAAAGGCGAAACCTTGCAGTAAGAGACGGTACCCGCGCTTCCAGATACAAAACATTGTTTGCCACGTATTTAGGGAGACCCAAACACAGGCGCAGAGCTTCTCGCTCTAAGAGCAGAAGTGGGCGCAGTTTGTATGCAGCTGCTCCAGAAAACAAAACGCAACCGAATTCCAAGATTGGCCGGATATACATTTTGTAAATCAACAGAAGAGCATGTCTGCGCATACCGCAGCGAGGGCTACTCATCCTTCGCAGAAGGCCTACCGCCCGAATCCCTTTCGCAGCAACCTGATCTATATGTGACCGCCAAGAGAGAGAGGAGTCATAAGTTACCCCGAGATACTTTAGGGAACATACCTGAGGAATGACATGATGACGATAAGACAATGAAATGTGTACCTGTTGAGTAACCGGAAAAGGTAACAAAGCGCACTTGTTTACATTAAGACTTAAGTGTAATTCAGATAACCATCGGTCAAGGGAATTTAAATATGACTGTAAAACCATATACACAGAATGTAAATCACTCGCAGCAGCAAAGAAAGCTATATCGTCTGCATACACGTACGTAGTCACGTCAGGGGAAGTCGGAATCGAACTGAGTAAGAGGTTGAACAGAACAGGGGAGAGAACTGCACCTTGAGGCACACCTCTAGATTGATGAAATTTCCTTGTAGAGACTCCGCGTTGACAACAATAAAATTCTCTGTCAGCCAGGAAAGCTGACACCCATTCCACAAAATAACTTGGCAAGCCCAGAGCACGTAGTCTGTACATCAGAGGCCCATGTTCGACACTGTCATATGCTTTCGAGATGTCTAGAGTTACCAGCGCAGCATACTGTCGACGCCGGCGCGCTAGTCGGACACGGCTTTCGAGGTCAGTATGCGCACACCATATAGAGCACCCAGGCTTGAAACCAATCTGACAGGGGTTAAGTAGTCCCTTTTCAGTAATAATGGGCATGATTCGTCCATACAGCACGCGTTCAACCAATTTCACCAGATTCGATGTCAATGAAATTGGTCGAATGTTGTCTAAGACCAACCCTTCGCCTGGCTTTTTAAGCACCGGGATAATTTTGGAAACACGCCATACATCCGGGATCCATGGGGTTCTAATAGAGTAATTTACCAGCTCCAATATAGCATTGGGGGATTCGTCGAACAGTATTTTAATCATCGCAGAGGTGACACGGTCAGGACCAGGAGCTGCAGAAGGTAACCGATTTATCACCTGGGAGAGCTCAGAATCCGAGACATTAAGGAAATCATCATAGTGATTCCCAAGCAGTTGTGGGCGAGAGAGCGCAGCCGAAAAACGGTGTTCCAAGCCTTTGCCAATTTCTTCTAATGACCTGGCAAGCTCTACTGGAGTCAGCACATTAGAGGGAATGTTGTTAGGCAGTGGCAGCCTGTTCCTTGACCTCAGAAAGCGAAACAAGGCTTGTCTGTTATTTGATTTTGATAGATGGTCATAATTCTCTTCATCATATTTTTCTTTTGCCCTAGCGACTGTGCGCTTGAAGGTAGCTGCAAGAAACATATAATCGATCCAATTCCGGGGACATTGATTATGGATAAGTTTCTTCCAGGCTGCCTTGCGCCGCCTATAATCCTTTGAACATTCTGCATTCCACCAAGGGCTCTGAGAAGCGCCTAAGCTATCGCACACTGTAAACTCTGATTGTCTCCGTACCCGATCTAAAATAGAGCATAAGCCTAACACCCTGCTCTCCTGAGACAAATTCGGCAAAGAGTGTAGTTCTGAACTGATTGAACTTTTGAACTTGTTGTAATCGACTAGGGTGCAACTGAATCCGCCGATAGAAGTCATCGGACACACAATGTCAAAATTGAGTGGGAAATGGTCACTGTTTGTTGCAAAGTCAACCGGAGTCCAGGAGGAAACTGCTACCCCTGGGGTTGAAAACGTTAAATCCAATGCTGATCGTGAGTGCCCACGGAGAAAGGTCGGAAAACCCGAGTTATGACAGTTTAGGTTATTCACACAAGCCCAATCCCATAAACGCAAACCGCACTGGTCTGTTCGATAACCCCAAGTCAAGTGATGCGAATTGAAATCCCCAACAAGCAACACATGTGATCTGCTGACAGAGAGTACAGAATCTAATGGCCGTGTGTCATGAACCCCAGATGGAAAATATACATTTGCGACAGTAATGGGATGGAAACCAGGAACTGAAAGATCCACTGCCTGAATTTCGCAATGAGCGTCCACCCGCTGAAACACCAATCGTGCCTTGTGACAGAATCTGGATGAAACCAGCAGAAGCAAACCGCCCCCCCTTGATGGGCGGTCCATTCTAAAAATTCGATAATGTTCCATTTGAAATGAAAACTCTTTCGACAACCAGGTTTCTTGAAGCGCAATGACATGAGGAGAAAATCGATTTGAAAGAGTTACTAAATCAGTGAAAGCTGATTGAATGGAACGGCAGTTCCACTGCAGCACTCTCAGAGACCCTATTCTGCTGAGATATCTGCAGCAGCAACTGCCTTTTCCAAAATTCTGTGGTGACCAGTTTTTCCCTGAATTACTCTTTTTTGTTTTGGATTGAGGGGAGCTAGACGGGCCAGCAACGGCCAAAGGAGACCGGCTACGTTTCTGAGCTCGAGCATCGAGCTCCATCAGCTCAACACACCCATCAATTGCTCCGGTCGTGACTTCAGGTACATGAGTTGGAGGCGTGCGCTCTTTTTGCGGCTGCATTGAAACAAGGGAAGGCGTCTCCGCACTGAGTTCAGTAAATACTGCAGGATCCACGGATGACTTCAACGCAGCATTGGAGGTCATTATTGAAGAGGTCATTTGCGCCACCATGACTTGCGATATGCACTCTGTTACTGAATTCATTAGCCGATCCATGACCTTGGCCATTGCCTTTTCAACCGCTGTAGCAATCGCATCTGACAGGCTTGAATCCACGACCGCAGTCGTCTGCCGTGCTGCCACACTTGAGTACCCGTACGTCCTTTCCTTAACAATGGCCATAGCCTCGCGCCTTGAGCACCGGCGCTTTTCTAACACTTCCAGCACTTTAACCTCCTCAGCCCTTGCAGGACAATTAGAATATGTGGCGGAGTGGCTACCGCTGCACAAGCAACACAACTCGTCTTTTGTACACCTTCCTACACGGTCATGATTACCACCACACACACTGCACCTTGAGCTCGACTTGCAGGCGTTCGCGCTGTGGCCAAACCTCCAGCAGTTGCGGCATTGAAGTGGCCTTGAAGAATACGGATTGACCCTGAAAACCAGGGGCCACACCTTCAACTCAGATGGACAGGAGAGACCCGCAAAGGTGGCAATTACCGTTTCAGTTGGAAGTTTTGTTTCCTCAACTACCCGAGTGCACCGATGTACAGAAATCACCCCTGCGGAGGAAAGTTTCTCTAGCGTTTCCTTAGGGCTAAGGCGTGGGTCAACCCCTCGCACCAGACCTTTAGAGCACGCCAAGTGCGGCGGTATAAATGCGCTTACCGACTGGCTTCCAAAAGCTTTACATGTTAACAAATCCATGATGCAGGCCTGGTCGGCCGACCTGCACACCACGCCTCCTCTGCCGTACTGCCGGACATCACAGATTTTTAAGAAGTGAGACGTAATCGCCTGTAGCGCAGTCTGAACCGAATCCGGGTTATTGAGTCGAATGGCGCCACCATCCGATGGAACCAAGGCCACGGGAATAGTTTCCGACGCCACCCCGAAAGAAGGCGTCCAGGGGGAGTTGGTTAGGGGGGAGGCTGGCCGACCAGGGGGAGTTCCCCTGGCCAGGAGAGGACGTCGACATGCGCCCCTAGCGACCTGCAAGCGCCCTGCAAAAGCGAAAGACAATCAAGCAATCAGAAGCTAGTGATACGAACAGTCACCGCCCAGTGAGACCACGCCCGCCTGTGGGAACAGGGACAGCCACGTCCACGAACGACACGCAGACCGTTCTTATTCGTGGCGCCCGGCGAACGTCAGGCAGTGGCGTGCCACTGAAGTCACCGTCTTCCTTGCAACGCTGACGTTGATGACGGAAACCGAACAAACAAAAAACCTCCTCAAAATCTCCCAGAAATATCCCATCAGGAAATTTGGAGCCTCCCCAGGAGGTGCTCATTTTTCCCGAAGACGTCCAAATACCGTCCCAACAACTAGCCGTGTCCAAAAAGTTGTGCTTCCCAGGGACAGCCCCAAAAGGTTATTGCTAGATTTCTCGGCTCTGGCTAAATAAAATTATTTCTTCTTTTTCATGCAGACTTCAGGCATCTAAGCGCACATAATTTCAGGCACATGCTTACGTTACAGGTGGTGTAACACACATCTCCACTCGCGTTTAGCAGCTTAGCAACACAATGGTCATCACGTCATATTTTGGTCAACGGACCAGGGAGATTGAAGAACCCTTCAACATCCGACAAAAGAGCGACGTATATGCGTCAGCATAATTTCGATAGCATTTCGTGACAGCGAAATGGATTATCTGCATGCGTTTCCCTAATATTTTACCACGTGTACATCTTATGCGTTTGCCATGCTCCTGTACTTTCCTTATTGCACGAGCGAGATGTATATATTCGATCAACGTGCATTAAAAATCTGGTTGTTAGCGTCGATTCCCGCCTCCCTCTTCTTTGTTTCGTGCTGCGCTGCTCCCACCACAAAAACATGAGATGTGCTAGAATTTTACACACAAAGGAAATATGAATTCAAAAAGTCGCCCGATCCCGCCCATATAACAGGAAATAGCAGCGCAATACAGATGTAATTTCAGTTTATTAGATGTGCTCTATGCATTTAAATGAACACAAACAGGAGACGCATATGTATGCACCATTTAACACACAATGTACGGAGCACTACGGCACCAGCATATAATAATTGCCAAATTTTCTCTAGCTCTGAGAAATGTGAAAAAAATGAAGCAATAAAAACATAATACAGGCTAGAAGTTGATGCACCTTAAGCAAACATTCTAAAAGGGTACAAAAGCATATATGCAAACGCAAAAACAAACGCGTCTAAAGAGCAACCTGCATGCCAGAAGAAAAGACGATATGGGCGTACGATACAGATACGTGGTTTCAGGTCACGGATATTCTGCAGGGTGAAACCTCCCTCTCGCTTTGCCTCTCGCACGAGCCTCGGAGTAAGCTTGAGCGTGTTATCAAAACAGGAAAAAAAAATTAATTCTACGAGGCGAAAATAAAAAACGAGCATAAACCAACATACCTTGACGACGTTGCCAACGGAAACCCGGGGATGAAATAAAGTGCTGCAACTATATATCTGAATTCAACGCAGCCTTCTGTCCTGCGCCTTCTCACGGCACCGCGAACGCTCAAACATACGCGTTGCATCCTCGTTACACCCCCGTTTTATTTTCTTGTGACCAAGTGTGGAGATAAGACTGCTTGGAGTCGGGTGGAAAGGGGGGACGTCTTGAGGTAGGAGCCCTGGCGCGCCTCACCCATGGTACAGCAGACCGCGCGTGCGGCACAATACGGCGTGGGAGGCGAGATCAAGGTGATCAAGGCACAAGTAATCCGATGGGGGTTGGGTTGGGAGTCAGCGACGCGAACACAACACAAACTATACCGCTAAAGAAAAAGGAATGCGGTCACTGACCATGTCATGAAATTCAAAATGTAGCTTAGATTGCATCTAAGCTACATGGCATCTCGCTGAGTGATGACGACATTATGGTTTCGTTTGACGTGACATCGCTTTTTACTAGCGTACCAGTAGATTTAGCAGTAGCTACATGTGAAAAAGCCCTGGAAGCTGACACTGGTCTCCCTGGCCGCACACCCTTCGACGTTCCGGAACTTTGCGAGCTGCTGAGGTTTTGCCTTTGCAACACTTATTTTTCCTACGGCGGCAGTTTCTATCAGCAGACACAAGGCACGGCAATGGGGGCGTCAATATCAGTTACAACGGCCATTTTAGTAATGAAAGCCCTCGAAGAAAAAGTACTAGCAACCTTCAATCCTGCACCCAAAGTATTCTACCGCTACGTAGACGACTGCTTCTGCATTTTGAAGAAACAAGACGTCACACGCTTCCTGGACAGCCTAAATGCCCAGAATTCGCATATACAGTTCACCCTTGAACTTGAGAAAGACGGCTCTTTGCCATCCCTGGATGTACTGGTTCGCAGGGATGAGGGCGCCCTCACCTTCTCGGTCTATAGTAAGCCTACGCATACAGGTCGCTACCTCAATTTTATGTCGTGTCATCCGGCTGGCCACAAGACGTCGGTGGTCTCGTCTTTAATAACACGTGTCGTACGCATATTCTCAGATGAAAATTCATTGCAAAACGAGCTGAGGACGATTCACCGAGAACTGACTAATAACGGTTACCCTAGTCGCTTTGTCCACAATATTCAGAAGCGGATCTTACAGCCGGAAACAAAAAGCAACAAGACATTCCAGGCGCGTGCTGCCATTCCTTACGTGCAGAGAATCAGCGAAGCACTATCCCGCGTGTTTTCAAAATATGACATGCGCATTGCCCACACCCCGACCAGCAAGCTCCGTAACCAGCTCGTGAACGTGAAAGATAAACTGCCGATTGAAGCATTACCAGGTGTCATCTACCAGATCCCATGTGCTGATTGCCCTCAGGTTTACGTTGGTGAAACAGGAAAGTTCCCCAGAAGGCTTAACGACCACGAACGTGACGTCAGAAATAATAATCACACGACCAACGCCATTGTCGAGCATTTGCAAGAGCATACTCATACGATTGACTGGGACCACGCCACTGTCATCGCGAAGGAAAGGAATGTGTCATCTCGGCAGCTGATGGAATCTCTAATCATACAATCAACACCAGCTACCATGAACCGGGTGCAAGGAACATGCCACACATCTGCGCACGCTCCTTGCGCCACGTGTTACGTATATAAGTCGCGACAATTTCTTGTACCGCTCAGTGATCAAGGAACCCGTACGAGGTTCCGAAACGTCTTTGAATTTCATGACATGGTCAGTGACCGCATTCCTTTTTCTTTAATACCATGCCTTAAAAGACGAACTTTCGTCGAACCATTGATTATGTAAACAATACCGCTGCGACAGGACGGCAATGTAGGTAGAGCAGGTTAATCCATGGGCACTCGCCGCAAGAGTGTGCTGGACCTCCGAAGATCTCTCCCGCCTATGACCGCAGTGGACGGCCACGCTGCCACCAACAACACGCCACAGTCATCGGAGGCGCTGAGGGATGCAGAGTGCGCGCCAGGAGTCGCCCATTGAATTGAAATCCGCTGCCGCGAACAACGCCTGTAAGAACGCCATTATGGTGTAGGGCCGTGAAGCTGCGCAAAAGACTTGCGATGCGCCGCGCACCACTGCACCAGTTCCAAAAGTAATTATGCAGGCACCGCCGAGGTGCGCGGGAAAGCTGCCATGAATCCGTAGCTACGAAGTTCACGACAGCCCAGTGATGAGATCAAGAGCTGCCGCGCGCTGGGGCTTGCGCGCGAATACGTGTGCGCAAGATGGCTTCCGTCCAGCGAGTAAGTCGGGCGAGCGACGGGAGGCAATTACTGCGCCTCTGCTAGACAGCGGCGCAACGAGGACTGCTGGTAGTTGGAGATGCCTGCAGGGACCGCCGCACCGTGCTGAAGTTGGAAACACTATACAAGACAGGCACGTTGGTGACCACCGCTCCCGGCGGTGCGATGAAAAGGCAGACCGCCTTCGCCTGCCTGCCTGCAGCATGGAGCCGACGGCCCACGAGAGAGATTCGGGGTGAACTGCGCTTGCTTCGGCTATTCGAACAAAACTGTTTGATCGCTCAAAACGGCGAGTGCAAGAGCAAAACTTTCTCTCCCCGTAGCATTTGGCGCGAGGGAGAGAGAAAAGGGGGCGAGGAGTCAATTTGTATTTTTTGTTGAAAAGCATTGGCCCCAAAAACGTTCTCCCAGTTACCTTTCTGGGACCAAAATGCTGTGATTTGTTTTGTTTCTGCTTAACACCCTCGAAAAAACGTTTTTAGGCCATTAGTGGGCGTACAGCCCTTTTGCTTGTGTTTCTGTGTCCTGCCTCTACGGCCTGGAAATGTTCGATAAATGTTGTACTAGGACTGGGACATTCCATCCTTTCTGGGCGCACCTGGGGAGGTACGTTGTTTGCTGGGAATTTATTAATTATGGCGGCCGCAAAGTGTCAAAACAATTCTCATGCGAATGTTTCACACAAATAAAAGGAAGGTTCCTACTGCGCAGGCGTACTATTCACGGTGGGCAGTTTGCTCCCAATCCGGTGCGCAGCTTGTGATGACGCCACAAGGTCACGTTCACGTGGTCTAGGTAGCCGTGCACTCGTAGGTTACATCACTTGGGATTTTTCATGCATTTTGCGCTCATGGTCAACGACGCTGGTTTTCCTGCGACACGGGCCTCTTAGCGGATCGCGTTAATACAGGGAATATCATCATCATCATCATCATCATCATCAATAAGCCTGCCTTTTCCCAGCTACGGCCACCGCGTCACGGCAAAACTCTTAATCTCACCCAAGCTCCTCCAGTGCACCGCCTGCCACAGTTGGCATGTGGAGGCTTCACACAGACGAACCTCACCTCGTGATGTTACCACCAGTCTGGGGACGTCACTTCTCTGCAGCCAATTGGCAGTATCTGGTGTCGTGGCGTCCCATCCCTTGAGCTAATTGGCATTCTCCACTGTGGTGACGTCACTTTGATGTCACTGGCCGCCAGCCAATCAGGATCTTTCTCGACAACACCGGAGGCTCGCCGTCGGCTTCATGGCAGGATTATTATATTCATGTCACTGCCGGTTTCGAGGGGGGCGTGCGCGCTCTCTTTCATATCTATGATAACTGTAGGGGAAGGTCTTTGCTGTTTGTGGCCAGGACGGGAGTTTTGCGGAGTAAGACATACAGAGCCAGGTGCCATGAGATAGACACGTTGTGCGTTGCGTGCGGAGGAGGAAACGACTGCACACTTGATACTTTTCTGTAAAGGGCTTCACCCTACAGTGGATAATTTATTCAAAGCATTGCTGTTTAAGGAACGCGCAGGAAAAGCAGATTTTAAGCGGGTAGAAGTAACCAAGCGAAGGTTATCTGATTGGTGCCTAAAATCAAGGCAAGAGTAAAATTTCACAAGTCATGGCTAGGTGGCTTGAACCAGCACCCGATTTAAACGTTTCAGCCCCATCCATCCATCCATCCATCCATCCATCCATCCATCCATCCATCCATCCATCCGTCCGTCCGTCCGTCCGTCCGTCCGTCCGTCCGTCCGTCCGTCCGTCCGTCCATCCATCCATCCATCCATCCATCCACAAGGCTTTCGCATTCGCCGAGGAAGCAAGGAGGAAGTGTTGTATATGTGGTTTCGGTTTCGGTTTGGGGATCACATGCCGCCAGAGGCACCAGTGTCGCTATGTGTATATATATGACTGTATGTGGCAATAAAGCGGGATGGTTTTGGTTGCTAGCAGTTCGTGTACTTGAGCGGCACCCGCCGCTACAACATTCAAGGTAGATGTATACTGGTAGCGAAGGCTCCATAGACGCCCATTGGTCCAAAAAATGGCGGCTCATGGGCACTCCAGCGCCCCCTGGATTTTGGGGGGCAAACTACGCAAACGTGACGTAGAATGACGTCACGCATACGTGTGCTTTTGGCGCGAATTATAAAGCGGTCTTTCTGTAGAAACCGCGTTTTCGAGCCCGTATCTCTCGAAGGTTGCTGCCTTTCAGCGCGCCCCAACCTTTGCCAGTCAAATGTGCTCGAGTTCCTGCTAGTTATGGCCTTGTTAATGTGCAATTGGGAACGCAATGAAAGTGACTGGTAAAGGAGGGGCAGCATAGAAAGGCAGCAACACTTCCAGACACTGGCGAAGCATGCATGATTCGTAGTGCAAATACTGGTGCTAGTACTTTTGGGAGCTTTTGAGTACAGCAAGGTATGATGCACAAAACACTGGCTCAAGTGCACAGTTCGCAATAGAGTGTACGGCAAGTATGGTTTTCATAGTTTCATATTCATTGTTTATTGCAGCAACCAAACAAATACAGTCACAAAGCACACCCTTGGCACACAAACAAAAAATACATGTCACACGCAGCACAAGCAGTATTGTGTAAGTTGGCTAATCATCTCAATAGTCACAGTGCAGAAGGAAAAAGCCCTGAAGTGCCACGAACGTTGTCAGTTAGGAAATTGAAAAGTATAGAAAATGCTACGACAGCTTCAATTGAAGCAAACATAACATGACATAAGTAGGCGCATCAACACAGACCATAGAGCACACTGGGATTATTCTTCACATTTAATTTCTTCAGCTGAAAGAATATAGCAGGTGCGTTTACATCTGCAAGGCAATGTTAAAGCCAGCTTTAGCACCCTCAAACGTGCTCAACGTAGGAGCAAATACCATACATTGAAAAAGACATGAAGCCAAGTACGCACGAACGGGTTACAGCTATGAAACACGAGCGAACAGCCCGGCGAAACCATATCGAAGCTATCGCGCATACCTAGAGCAGACGACACACCTGTGAAAGTCCAGCGGGAATCGGTGTAGCGTGACACCAATGGTACTATCCACGCTGTCGCAGTGTACCGCCTTGGTGTACCACGGAGCATCGTTTCTTCACATGCCGCAAGCTCATCTTGAAATGAAGCGCTAAGCGCTTCAAAAGAAGAGCGCGAAGCGTGCAAAGACGGAAAAAGACTTCGCACTGGCCGCACGCCGAAGGAAACGACAAAACCGAGAAAACTGCCGCAGCGGTGCAGCGGGGTGCAAATCTTACCGAACGGTGACAAAAAAGCGACGTGCAAGGACGACGAAAACTTCGCAAAAGGAGCATTTTGAGACCGGCGAGCTAAATTTATACGCTTTACCAGGCACGCCATCGCAGACAGCTGGCGATATGAAATCGCCACTGTGGCCGGGTTAGCCGGGTATCGAAGCAAGGCCTGCAAAGACGCGCTGTAATGCACCGCACACTCATGAATAGGGGGCAGGTCAAGAGTGTTGCAAAAATACAAAATTTGCCAGGTTTTAATAAAATGACTTACCTCTTTCATAAAACAAGGTGCTAATATATTTTTTCTTTTTTATTGGCAGATTACATTCCAATTTTGTAGTTTTATCATTTATTTATATGAGTGTTTTGCCCCCCCATCCTCTGGTTGTGCTGCAGTCGCGCTAAACCACTTTTCGGCCCAGCCTTCGCCACCACTATAAATCCGCCTTGCAACATTGGCGACGAGGACGGGATCATTTCGGGGGGCGTGACTTTCGCCGCTTGCTTTCCGGCGCCATGAGCATTTCTGGACTCGCGCCGCCGCCCCCGTTCCTGCCTGTGCCTGGTCGACCTGCTGTTGCGTGGCCGCAATGGTTCCGCATCTTCGAGAACTACGTGCTTGCTTCGGGGGCCTCTGAGTGCACGCCGGATCGTCGCAAAGCACTACTTCTTCACAGCCTCGGCGTAGAAGGTCAGCGCATATTTTACACATTACCACTTCCATCGTTGGACAACGTCAAGCTCGGTGAGCAAACTGCTACTGAGAAAACGTCGGAAGATAGCAAGGGCACAGGCGACACAAGGCCTGAAGTATCGTCGTACAATATCGCAGTCGCCGCTCTGCATGCTCGTTTTTCGGCAACAAGCAATGTTGTTGCCGAACGGCATCGTTTCAGTAGGCGAGTTCAGCAAGCTGGTGAATCAGTGGATGAGTACATCACTGCATTGCGGGAGCTTTCTGCTACATGCTCTTTTCCTGCCGAAGAAGATTCGCTGCGTGACCAGTTCGTTGCTGGTATTTCGTCTCGGAGCTTGCGCGAGCGTCTTCTGCTTGAAGGATCGTCTCTCTCGTTCGCTAGAGCAGTACTACTGGCAAAGCAGTTTGAGCAGGCGTACAATGATCTGCAAGAATTTCCTTCTGTAGATGTTGGACGCATAAATACTCGTGGAAATACGCCTACGCGTACACCAGAATCCGACGAGAGCTCGAAGTGGTCGCACAACCGCCAGTCTCGTTGTTATCGCTGTGGTTCATCTCGGCACAATGCAGCATCAGTTCGCTGTCCAGCCAAAGGCAAGCGTTGTCACCATTGCGGTGTCATGGGTCACTTCCGCTCTGTTTGCCAGAAACGAGGCTCCGCACCGGTGCGTGAGGTAGACAGCCAAGACTCTCCTAGCGAGGAAGTTTTGAGCATTCTGGCTGTGACGACGGCCGCTCTCTCCGCTGTTTACGTCACAGTTTCGATTGACCGTGCGGACATAACTTTCCTTGTAGATTCTGGGTCGTCAGTTTCCATTGTTGCACACGATCTTTTTAAGCAGTATTTTGAAGGCCAAGTACTTTTGGCCCCGACTGTTCGGTTACTGGACTATTCAAAACAGCCAATTCCGGTTCGTGGCTGTTTCTTCGCTGACGTTACGTACAAAGCTAGCACAACAAGCCTTCTTTTCTACGTCGTAGAACAAGGCACCTCACTCTTGGGTATCGATGCCATCAAGGCCCTCGTTCTACAGATTGATGGGTCATCTCTGCAATGCCTTGAAACGACGCTAACTTCTAATTCTCGAAGGGAACAGCGCCCTGACCCGACGAAAGCCGTGCAGGATATTAACCTCCCAAAGGAATTAGTTGGCGAGTTTGGATCTCTTTTCGATCCAGGCCTTGGCCTCGCGAAAGGTTTTGTGCATCACGTCAAAACGCGATCCACGGTGCAGCCAGTGCAATCCAAACTTCGGCGCCTTCCGCTCTCGCTACGACCATTGGTCTCGGAAGAGCTGCATCGGTTGGAAAATCTGGACGTGATAGAGAGGGTGGAGACATCTGAATGGGTGTCACCCATTGTGGTCGTTAAGAAGAAAGAGGGAGGTATTCGCCTCTGTGTAGACCTTCGACAAGCAAACAAAGCTGTCGTAATAGACAACTTTCCCCTTCCTCATACAGAAGAGCTATAGCATAGTTTAGTGGGGGCTACAAATTTTCCTAAGCTAGACCTCGCATCAGCTTACCACCAGGTCATGCTTCACCCTGCGAGTCGCGATTTGACCGCATTTATAACTCACGAAGGCCTCTTTCGTTTTAAACGAGTGTACTTCGGACTGGCTTCCGCGCCTTCTGCATTTCAGAGTATAATGTCCAAAGTCCTGCAAGAATGTAAGGGCGTGCTCTTCTATATAGATGACATTATAGTCTTCGGGCGGGGCCGGCAGGAGCACATAGATAACCTTGCAGCAGTACTTCAACGCATTAAAGAGGCAGGACTCAAACTGAACAGCAAATGTATCTTCGATACGCAGGAACTTTCATTTTTGGGTCACAGGATCACAGCAAGTGGTATTGTTCCGCTGGAGGAAAAGGTTGCTTCCATCAAGGATACACCGGCACCCACCAATACAGCCAGCCTTCGATCGTTCCTGGGACTGGTCGAATACTACTCTAAGTTCGTTCCCAACTTTGCCGATATGGTTGAACCGATGCGCGTTCTGCTTCGAAAGGGGCAACCATTTGTTTGGTCTGGCGAGGTAGACTCCAGTTTTCGAAAGACCAAAGAGGCACTTGCGTCCAACGTAGTCCTGCGGATGTTCGATGCATCTCTTCCAGTTGTTGTTTCCACTGACGCTTCAGACTGTGGGCTTGGAGCGGTTCTCCAACAGGTGGAGGGAGAGAAACTACACACTGTCGCCTTTGCTTCTCGAGCGCTTTCATCTGCAGAGAGGAGATATTCAGTAGGAGAACGCGAAGCGCTTGCGTGTGTTTGGGCGTGCGAGAAGTGGCATGTTTACTTGTGGGGACGCCATTTCACGTTGCTTACTGACCATCAAGCCTTGGCCGCATTGCTGTCTACTCAAGGGCCAGGAAGGCGTCCTTTGCGGATAGCATGGTGGGCGGAGCGCCTACTGCCGTACAACTATACAGTAAAGTACCGGAAGGGTTCGCAAAATCGAGTAGCAGATGCGCTCTCTCGCCTCCCTGCGTCACCTCCTCAGGAGGAAGAGACTTTACCAGACGAAACTGTATCAGTTGCCCTTATATCTTCTTGCATTACCAGGGAAGAGTTTGAACAGGCCCAGTCGGAAGACAGCACACTGCAACGAATCAAGGCCTACATTGAATCGTCCTGGCCTGCGCAAAAATCTCTGCCGGGTGAGCTTCAACCTTTCCTCAAACTTCGCGATGAACTGTCAGTGGTGGACAATTTGATTTTGCGTGGCGAACGCCTTGTGGTTCCCGCATCACTTACAGCGCGGATAATTACCGCTGCTCATGAGGCTCACCCTGGAATTGTACGAACGAAAGCACGTCTGCGAGAAAAATTTTGGTGGCCAGCCTCGGACAGGCAAGTCGAGCTAGCTATTCAAACGTGTAGTATATGCCAGGCAGCGGACAAGAGCACGAAGGTTATGGCTGCACCATTGAACCCGGTCCCCTTACCAAAGGAACCGTGGCTAAAGCTTGGCATGGACATTGTTGGCCCATTTGATAGAGCACCACACGATTGTCGATATGCGATCACGCTGGTCGACTACTTTTCTAAGTGGCCCGAAGTATACTTTTGCAACCAAGCCACAACACGCACAGTAACAGGCTTCTTGGTGTCAGTGTTCGCACGTGAAGGTTACCCAGAGGAAATTGTTTGCGATAACGGGCCACAGTTTTCATCTCCAGAGTTCCAAGCTTTTCTGCACGATCGCGGCATCCGCTTGCGGCATTCGTCCGTATACTACCCGCAAGCAAACGGACAGGTAGAACGGTTCAACAGAGTTTTTAAAAGCTTTGTTCAAGTGGCTACACTCGAGCAGCGTCCCTTACGCCAAACGGTAACAGAATACTTGGGCATTTACCGTTGTACGCCGCATGCCACAACTGCAGTTGCTCCAGCACTTCTCCTGCATGGACGTCTACCAAGGACTCGGCTCGATGTCGTTGGGTATCCGTCAGCAATATTTGCAACCGACCCTACTTCAGAGCTCCACCGCCTACGCGATCGGGTGAAGCAAAAGCACCAATCCAGTAAACTATACACAGACGCTCGCAGGGCCGCAAGGGAAACCAAAGTGAATGTTGGTGACCTTGTACGAGTACGCAGACAAACTGCTTTTAAAGGTGACCTGGCTTTTAGCCGCCCAAGAAAAGTGATAAGAAAACAGGGGCAATCGTCCTTCCAACTTGATGATGGAAAAACGTGGAACGCTTCAAAGTTGTCAAGGATGCCACGAGCTTCTGCATCTATCTGTGGGTGGAGGGAAAGGAGTGATACAAATGACACCGCTAGGGAAAGCAGCTCACCGCCTACCTTGGAGAGACCCGTTTCAGAAGCGCCAACCGGAACTTCAGCTGTGGCTGCTGCGAAGCAGCCGCCTATGTCACCAGTGACCGGCTGTGAGCCGGAAGAGACTTCGCCTGCCGCCAGTGGTTTCTCAGAAGCATCGGGACCTCAGCGTAGGGTACAACCATCAAGGAATAGACGACCTCCAGACCGCTATGGACACTAAGTACAGAAAGACACGTTTTGCAGTGAACATGAATGTGTCACAATCTGCACGAGTGTTGAGTTTGCTGACGTTGTGAAATATGGACATAAATGGAGTTGTATCTTGTTTTCCTCTTTTTGTTTTACATTTTTGTATTAGGTGCATAAGACAAGCACATTGTTGTTACTGTAAATATAATTCTGTAAAAGAGCACTAACGTACTACCACTACTAAATCACTAACCCATGTAGTTGTAATTTTTATAAGGAAGGGAATATGTTGTATATGTGGTTTCGGTTTGGGGATCACCTTCCGCCAGGGGCACCAGTGTCGCTATGTGTATATATGACTGTATGTGGCAATAAAACGGGATGGTTTTGGTTGCTAGCAGTTCGTGTACTTCAGCGGCACTCGCCGCTACAACAGGAAGCAGTGCGAATTTTTCTCCGGGAGTTACGCCGCCCGCCGCCGCTAGAGGCGCGACGACCCTAAAGCGGGGGCTACATGGGGCGTTTTTCTCCTGCGATTATCGCGTGTAGACAAAAAAACGCGTCAGAGGGACGCTGGCCAGGCTACATGAGGCGTACAAGTGGCGAACGCCGCCGCAGTGTGGCCAGACAAGGCAAAAATGTTTTGGCCACCACTAAATGAACGATCAATGCTTATATGTTGTTTGCTTGTGCTATAATTATTAAATTAGGCAATAAATATCCTACAGTTATGTCTATACACATTTTCAAGTATGTTTAGTATTGTCTCGATATTTTTGTGGATGTTCAGCGGAGAGAGTTGGCCAGAACTCTTTCGTCTGGCGACCCTGTGCGACTGAAATGGCGGTGCGGATTGGGCAGACACTATATGTGAGCTTCGTTCTGTGCACTGCTTGTGGCTCTCGTTGCTGAAAACCAGTTTTGAAAAGAGTTTTCATTTACTTCGAGCGGACGGCAAGCAGGGAGATAACTGCGAGGGAGAACACGCCGCTTCTATTCTTGTGACCAAGGCTAGTGTCCATGGGGGCACATCGGCGTCTTCTGCTGTTAAATAAAAGATTATTGCTCATGCAGATGAGGGACATAGAAGACAAGCAGAAAATAAAGAGGAAATTTTAGGTGCACCCCATCTGGCAATTAAGAAAGGAGGAGGGTGAATAACGCGCGCGAAGTGCTCAAGGGATGCTGAGACGGCTGGCCGCTGCCGCCGAATACAGACGGAAGTGAGTCCGGCAGGCACTTCCGGTAGCGTCTGACGCGCGCACGCCGCGTCAAAATCTAGCCGTTCCTGATCGGCGGCGGCGGGCGTTTTTCTTGACGCCGGGCGTCAAATCTGCGCCGTCGGGCGAAAATCGCCTCAAAAACGCTCCATGTATTCCGGGCTTAACCGCTGGCTTCGCGCCTTCATCTGCGGCGGCGGCTGGCTTCTGCCTGGTTTCGCGCTGTAGCCCCTCGTTCATGGTGAACGCAGCGCCGAAATCAAAGAAAACAAAATGCAGATGCTAAAGCTGCGTATATTCAACACAGTCCACATGTGCACAGATTCTTCATCACATACTTTGCTCGATGAAAACATTTAAAATGAGGAATCACTGCCCCATTCATCAGACCTATGTCGATCAGTTGTGGTTTTAAATTCAGAGGGAAACACTCTGATCACTTTCTATCGTACGTCTCATGGTCCGTGATTAAATGGCAAGTTAATGCTAAGGGTAAAAGAATGAAAACTTAGAGAACGAAAGTTTTGCGCTCACCCATAAAAACGTACTAAATCGCGGAGAAAATTCTCTACGACGCATGAGCCGTTAATTCGATATCGTCGTAGCTGGTGGCTTGAGACGATACTTGTAGAGTTTAAAGTAAGACGCATGTACACTAACGTTGCACTGCCAAATAAATTCATTGCTGGGAGATGTATATGACCCTTAATTACGCCGATATTGCTTTTTGCGCGTCCTGAATGTACTTATTTTCACTTTAATATACGTCACAACTTCCTTAAGGGAGAGGTCTGTATCGATAGCCCAAAAGAATGCTAACTACTAATGTGCAAGCAAGTGTCAAGAACCATTGCAATGCATTGTTCTCTGCTCAAAGCCAATGGCACGCGGCCTATCCGCTTTTGTTTGTCAAACGAGAGGCCACCCGATTTCTCTGGAATGACCATAGCCGCGCGCAAGTCTCTCTTCATGTTCAAAGTTGTCGTAAGCACATTAGGTGAATAATTTTCCAAGTTCCTTGTCAGCTTTAACTTTTACAAGGCCGAGAGCGACCGTCCCTCTCACCTCAGTTGACCGAGTACTTGTTTTGTCGCTGCGCCGCCGAACTGCTTTCTGTTTGAGGACACGAGTTCGCCCAATAAACAGTTTTCGAGTTGGACGCAAGCTTTCGAGTCGCCATTCTGGCCTGCCTAACGTTACCAGAACGTAATTACAGAAGCAGACAGCACAAGCTGCGTATGCTACCACAGATGTTGACGCGTATTGAGTATTGCAATTTCAGAAATTATGTATATCATGTGAGTGACTTTAGTTACCATAAAGAGCGTAATTTTTTGTTGTTCACGTATATTCAACCTGAGGCGTGTCTGAAGCTACCTAAAATATTCGGTTTAAATACCTTTGTAAACGACCTCAGACTATGCAGTTGAATGTTCAGTGCCCTCTATTCAATTAAATTCAGGGACTTTTATTACCAACTTAGCATCGCAAATCTTAATTTTTAGTTCCTTACATTGTAAGCTAAGCCAGCTGGTATAACGCGCATTGCTGTGAGATTTATTAGTGGAGCTCCGTTAGGTTGCGGAAAACTTCTTTTGAGGTGCTACTTCGCTTCCTGAATGAGGTGAGGAAAGTTCATGCTCTCGGGAGATTTATCGAAAGCGATCGCGAGGCTGCAGAAATGCAGGAGAATAATGCAAAGCTGGTAGTGATCGCCTCTCGGATAAGTCTGTTCGCTCGTGAAGGCCGATTTCATTGAGACAGAGCGCAGTTCCGAACCAATTTTGCTTTGCTGGCAGTTAGTTCGTGCTTGCAGTTATTGTCAACAACTGACTTAATCTTTGCGTTGTCATCGAATGGGATGGGCGCTCCTGAGACGCCAGCCAACTTCAAACTGCCTTTCCAAGAGGAGATCCCGGACCTCGCGTGCGTGCAACGTGCCCTGCTCTTGCGGCCAGGGTTGGGTTCTGTCTACACGCCTTCCTTTCGCGAATAACATTATGCGTTTTCCTGAGGAACACCATTAATTCTTAATGCCGCTGTTGTGCAAACTTAAAGCAGCTGCGCTTGAAATTTTAGGAGCTATATTTACCCTGCAGAATCCTTTACTCTTTGAAACTTGCCATCCAAGTGTTACACGTAGCATATCATTCTACATACTCGTTCAGACCTGCTGGAAGACGAACTACAGAGGCTGGTTGCCTTGCTTTTTAGCCAAATAGCGGGGTAGATGGTGTTCACGTCTGTGCTCGAAGCATACATTCGAGCATACGCAGTCGGGCTAAAAGAGAGAACGCGCAAACGCTGATCCGTTGTTTCGGAATTCTCCCATGGTGAAGGGGCTGACTACGCGAAGCGCAAGAGGTAAAATATAAAGGCTTGACGGTTACCAATGACGCAGGCCAGACTGAGCGAGCAGGCGTCCTCCTTCCGCGTGAGCGGCGGTCGCAGCGGCGGAGCGGTTAGGAGCGGTGGGAGGCGGTGACAGACCCCATTGCGAAGGCCGTAAGGAGTACAGCGTCCTAAAAGGCCATGTAGAAGGTTTTGTAGTGGCAAAAGCGGCGCTCTACCCTTGAGGCTTCAGAAGCGGTTGCCGCGGCGCTGGCGTAGACTCCTGGAGCAGAGACAGCGCGCGGCTACGAGGGGCCGACAGGGCAGTCGCGCTGTTTCTTATAGCCTTATCGCATAAGTATCCCATTTTTTTTAATGCATCACCACTTGGCTGCCAGCAAAGATGCACAAAACGAATCGATAAATGTTTTTAACTTTTCAAAGGGAAACCAGTGGCTGTGTTTCAGTGACGGCGCCAACGGGAGGCAAAGGATGGCGGCCGCTACCTCGATAATTTGCCCGGCGCTCCTCTGGAGGAATTGATTTTGTTCGCTCACAAGCATCTAAGTGGCTTAATCTTTGCGTTGCGTTACGCGAAACCAATATATCGCTGTCTCAATGCTGCAATTTGTTATTTTTATTTTGTCTTGAAGACGAACAATGCCCAAAAATCAACTCTCCCTTCTACGTACGCCCCTCCCCCCCAGTAGGATACCCTGGGCAGCTCTTGGAACGGTAAAACAATAATCTACGACTTTTGGCTGCAAGTTTGTTCTATTTGAAAAAAGGCAACTGCCAATCTTGGTTTCTTCCGGGGTTTTGATTCGTTATCTTTTTTTCAAGAAGGTCAGGAGGAATATATCTTCCAGACGAAATAGGATAGCGCTTGAACGATGAGTCCGCAAGTGCATTTTACTGTTTCGCTACGCTCGTTGAGGTTCAGAACACAGGACACCGGATCCTTGATTTTTTATGCAATAATTCACCACAGTCCTGATTGTAGTTTTATTCGTGAAAATTTTCTCATGCCTTTAAAATATCATGCGCTCAAGGCGTTCTTATAACGCTACTAGAAGATTTTACAGCTACCCTTCCATAGTTAGACATTTCATGGCTGATGGAATGGGCGGATGTAGCACCAGCTGCATGGGAGTACGACGCTCACTACTTTCAAAATGAAGGCCATTTATCCAAATCGCCTTATAGTGCGCCATTTTCTACCCATGCTGTCAGTGCTTATTCTTGGTTCAAGTTGACTTAAATTGGTTGAGCCATTAATTATAATGGCCAACCTTTACTGTTACTAGTTCTTCTAATACTCGCTTCCCAATGCTTTGGTTTTCACTACTAATTAATACAGACCTTATAACTGAGTTCCATGTCGCTCCTGCCTGGTCTCAGAAATGACCGTTTTTCAAAGTTCAGTTTAACGTTAACGTAGCTACAAGCCAAATAAATGCAATTTTAGAATTTTCAAATGCCAATATTGGATGGAGTTAGCAACACAACGAACTTCCGCTTTTAATAGATCATTCATTTCGGGCTTAGACGTAGATTCTTAAATGGGACATATTCACCAATAAAATAACAGCTATTATGTTCACATGATACATATATGCTGAAAAATGCCTCGTTTCCGCTTTGTACTGGTGCTCAAGCGACGGAAGAGTGATTCAAAGGGACCGTGGCGGACGCCTTAATGGTGTCACTGCAGGGACTGCGGCTGCCTGCCAGTCTTTGAGACCCGCTCAGTGTTTACGAATAGTGACCGCCTTACTAAAGAAATAACTGAAACCGTTCAAATTACTTCTGCCGGATCAGCGAGCCCTCTGCCATTCTCGCAGAAAGGGAAATGTTTCCGTCCGCGTCGGCAGACGTAGGTCTTTAATCTAGCTGTTCGTCCCTTCCCATAGTTTTATTTATTGCCTTCTTTTTGGTGCCTAATGAGCACTTTCTTTATTGTATCTTTCGCGCTTCCCTTTTCTTTCGTCGCCGTGACGGCTCATCAGTGGTTGCAGTGCGCGCTGGGCTGCTCACCCAAAAGATTCGTGTTGGATCCCGGCCACACTACAGCTGTCGCATTTAGATGGAGGGGAAGTGCATGCTATAAAAGCATGCGTGTACTGTGCGATGTGAGTGCACATTAAAGGATGTACCCCAGGGGTTTGAAATTAGCCAGAGTGAATACGGCGTCCTTCGTAACCTGGGTCACTTGTCCCAAAGCAACTCAGGTTACGAGGTTAAGCCCCAGGTGCTGAACCCCGTAAAACCGACCTAAACCTTTCACTTTTTTGCAACACCTCCGTTCTTTCCTTTTACTCTTCGCACACACCCTTTCATTCTTTCTTTACCGTCGTAGAGCGGTTTCACCTCCATTTCATTTAGCCAATCTTCTTTCACCCCCTCCTCGAGCTTCACTACTCATCGCTTGTTCAACTTTGCCCGCAATCGCTGGCCGCCTACTTGCTCTCCAGTGCACTTTCGCTGCCCCAGATAGTTTTTTGCTCCATGTGCCTTTGGTTTGCAATGCATCCTCAGGGTGTCCTGCTCAGGCGAAATGTTCGCGGTCGGCTGGGTGTGGAGTGTGTGGAAATATCGGGGGGACAAACCCTTTCGCCCCGCCCGCACTCCCCGACCGCGGAAGCAGCGTTCCCGCTCGCCAACCGCGGAGGGGTTCGTGCTCGAGGGACAAAGGCAAGGGACGACACAGCATGAACACTCATATGCTATTTATTACACTTGCAATTAATACACAGAGCGGACCAGCTAGCTACAAAACACCAACGAGGCATTCATCGGAAATATACGCCTTTTCACTGTTTACAAACACGCGCCTCTGGCGCTCATTGGCAGCTCCCACTAAACTTCCGGCGAAGAACTTCCGGCAGTGTTTTTCAGGCGGCGCGATACGGAGACCCCGACTATCCGTGCGTGTTTTGAGGCTGTGCTTACGTTCATTGTGCGTCGCTTGTACAAAAATAATGTCAAGTGATTATTTTAAGAAGCTGGACACCGAGGCGCAAGTGCGGTACCGCGCGAAACTTTCGTTCAGAGGTGAGGAGCTGCCTGACGCTCTCGACGACGACGTTGTCCGGTTCGCCTTTACATCGGGCCCACGAAATCTGCCGCCTGTGACAGTAGCAGATATTTATTTGTATCTTGTGGAAGGCGTGTGTTTTTACACGAACGAACAGTTTAAGTCTTACAAACTTGAAGATGCGTACAACGCATTCATATGCGGGAAGGTGAAGCAAGTGAAATCTTTCAAGGCGGGAGCGCACGGAGACGGCGTTGTTGTTATTGCGGCGACTGTGGAAGCCAGCCAAACGCTTTCGAAGTCTTACAAGGCGTGGTGCATCGTGAAGGAGGATGGAACCATCGAAAGTGCGCATTGCACTTGCATGGCCGGGTAAGTAGGCGAATCATAATAAGAGCTACAATGCCATGAGCCTTTACCTTGCCTTATTTTTCATTTTTATGAATCAAGCCACAAAGAATGGAGACTTTCCCGTTTTCGAAAATTCTGTACTAGTTGCGTTACCGCGCAGAAAAGCGCTACTGTTCGCCTAACTATGCGCGTGTAATGAAATGTTTGCCATACTGCCGTAATTCGTCATTGTAAACTTTGTTTCCTGTGCTAACAGCCGCCCGAGCGCGGCTTTATCGCTTTGCTCGCCGCATGCAGATTTGTCCAGAATTATCTCGTTTTGTTTGTGACACGCTGCCGCATCTGGGCTGTTCTAGATTGTACTTGTCATTTGTAACATGTTATCTGTAACTTTCCATACTGTCTATTTCGAGGATCGCCGAGAGCGCTTGTGATCACCGACGCATATTATTCATTCGTGGGGCGCAACTCAGCCCAATAATCCGTTTGTTCAGGCAGCTGTTATTGGTCTCCATGCAAGTCTGCTTTATTAAAGCCACTACTTTGCGACACTATTCATGTCATAGTTAGCCAGATCATTTGTCGATGCTTGACTGCATGATGTTGCATTCATCCTAATCGAGTTGCCTTGTGGATGACAAAAGTCGTCAAATCTCACCCTCCAGCATTCTTTTGTACAAGGCATTTAAACTTTTTCAAGGGCCACAGTTCTCACCAATAATTACAGTTGTTTGTGAACTTTTTATTTCTCATGTTTCCTACTTATTTTTCAGCCTTGGGGAATGCTGCACACACGTGGCTGCACTCTTGTTTAGAGTTGAGGCAACTGCGCAGTATGGCCTGAATGACCCGTCCCCAACTGATGTTGCATGTAAATGGATTGAGGCATCAAAGGGAAGCACAGTAAGTCTTTGTTTTCATTCTGCCATGAACAGAGTTGTGAGCAAAATTGTAATTGACACTGACCTTTCCACAGGCAGCACCAGTCTCGGAGATTGAATTTTTTAAGCCCAAAATAGGCCGTGCACCACCCCAAGTCAGCGAGGCACCAGACTACTCAGTACCAGTGCTCACGGATGAGCAAGTGTCAAGGTTTCTTCATCAAGTGAAGGTAAGGACTTCTCATTAAATAAATTTTGATACATACGTAGAGAAAGGACACACACAAAAAATGCTCACTGTTTGTGCAACTGTAAAGAACCAGATCCACTGACATTGCAAATAGGGCACTAATTCCAATACTGTTTTTTCAGGAAATTGCACCAAACACTTTGATCCTGACTTCAATCTCTGACAGCGAGGACACAGATTCTGCCCCTGAGACAGCTGCCCTGGAACCTGTACGAGTGGGCAGATGCAAGCAACTCTCTGCGAAACCGCCCCTTGCTGAAATATACCAAGACCTCGACATAGACGAGGGAAAAAAAGTGGAACTGACAGCTGCATGCTGTAGTGAAATTGAGGAAGCTACTCGAGGCCAAGCAAGGTCACCAAGATGGTTACAAGAACGTCGAGGGAGGATCACTGCCTCTGTAATGCACCGTGTCGCAGCATGCAGCACAGGTGCAGCAGGCCTTGTTGCGGAGATTATGGGATACGTGAAGACGCCTCAAGTTTCCAACCTGCGGTGGGGCTCCGAAACAGAGAAGAAAGCTGTGCAGGCATTTATAGAAACGGAGTCTCAAAAACATGTGGACTTCAGTCTTCGAGACTGTGGTCTTTTTATTGCAAGGAGCATGCCTTTTATTGGAGCATCTCCAGATGCACTAGTGTCTTGTTCATGCTGTCCAAAATCAGTACTAGAAGTGAAATGCCCTGCAACTATGAAAGATGCTTCACTGACGAAGGGCTTAACTAAACTGGCATATCTGAATGAAGACTTGCAGCTCAAGCATAACCATGCCTATTACACACAAATTCAGGCTCAAATGGCTCTAACTGGGCTGTGTCAGGCATATTTTGTGGTATTTACAGGTTCCTCTCTAACAAAAGAAATCATAAGCTTTGACGAGACATTTTGGGCAGCTACTAAACTCAAGGCAGCAAACTTTTTTTTCACCTACATATTCCCGGAACTACAGTCAATGCACATCTTCAGTCAAATCGAACGTGCAAAGAAGACGTGTCACTGCCGAGGCACCAAGTTGGGCCACATTGTGGAATGCTCACTCTGTGAGGCAACGTTTCACCTTAAGTGTGTAAAACTTAGACGCACACCTCGACAATGGATTTGCACTGCATGTCAACATAATGGGTAGACTGCTGATGAGTAAGGACAAGGCCAGAGGAGCTAGTGCTGCTGCTTTTCACATTCCCTCTTTGAAGTGTACAGGGTCTGTTCGCTTTACTGAAGTCGTGTCCTCCACAACAGCTAAAAATCTGCCCTTCAAAGGTTAGAGTGTGGGTTCCCTACTGATGCTTTGTGTCTTAGCGGTCTAAGTTTGTTGCATAATCTGAGCAGCAGAGGCTTCTCTATACGCTTCCAATGTTCAATGGGTGGCCTCGCATACAGGTCGCGCTCGCGCTAGATTATGTAATTTAGTTACTGTAGGTGCCGCTACGGTGGAGCAATTGTAGGCAGAAACCTCAAGGCTAACCCTGTAGCTTACAGCATCTCAACTTAAGCACAAGCTTTTTTTTTTTTTTTGCTGAACACTCCAAGTGTTATATTTTATCACATTCGAAAGGCAGATAAACACTTCTTGTTTGACAAAATATGTTCACTTCAAGGACTAATGTCGGATGCATTTGTCGGATGTGCAAACTCAAATATAATAGATTTTAAATACAGTACGCCTTCACGTCCCAAGCAGGGAACATATAAAAAAACTGATACAGAAGCAAACAGCAAGTAAAAATTTGAACACCTGCTCTGAGGACAGAATAACTATACAAGCAGAAAACAAAAAGCCCAATTCTCAACATGTGAAAACAAGCAACAGGAAATACTTAAAAACTGAGTCAAACAATATGCAGTAATTGACTGCAGAGATTGCAAGAAAATAGAATAAACAAATGTGAAAAGATCAATGTGGGCAACATCAACAACATGAATTATTGTGTACACACAGTGCAGACACATTGGATGTAGTAGAAAAGATAAATACATGCAATGAAAAGCATGGTCACACACACATGAGCACTTGCTGTTCTATCACAGTGTGTGTACACGTAGTGCAGACACACTGGAAGTAGTCGAAAACATAAGTACACACTATGAAACTATATGCAATGATTGTCAGTATGGTCACACACACATGAGCATTTGCTGTTCCATCACAGCATGTCTGTATTCATGTTTCCTCACAGCACCGCACTTTCGTGGAAGAGAGTTATGAAGCACTTCTGCACTGAGAATTCTTAATGATAGGGGTTTGCAGATTAACTAAAGCAGAGCACACCACCACCACTTTATCTATGGTTGCGAGGTTCTTGTCGCCAGTCCTCTTCACGAAATTCAAAGGCAGCACAGTCTGGAAAATTCTGAAAACTTTCAATCTTTGTATGGCCCTTTCAACATGGATGCGCACGCTAGAGACTTTCCTAGACGTTGTGACCTCAGCACCAGGTAGCTGGGCACGATTCTTAGTCAGTGATGGCATGAGAAGTGTTGCACCTCGTGCAGCAAACATCTCACCGCATCTAAATCCTCGGTCAACAAGAAAAACATCCCCTTCCTTGACCTTGTCTAGGAGACCACTGCGTAGAGTAATCTCCTTGTCAGGTGTCCTGCCTCCCCATGCTTTTGATACGAAAGTTATTGCTCCTGAAGGTGATATTACAACTAGTATTTTTACTGTATTATGGTGTTTGTAATGAGAATATGTCTGGCTCCTTGCTGTCATTAATATCGGCCTTTGTATGAATACTTCAGTACAATCAATGATGCCAGTTACACCATCAAAAAAAGGGTCCTGAAACGCCGCTGGCCGATTAGCTTGAAGTGTCTGTCGGGAAGGCCAGATTATCAACTTTGTCATGTTTGCAGCAAGAACATCAAGCCATGCATGAAAAATTGAACTGACAGTGGCATTTGAGATGCCAAATCTGCATGACAAATCTTGGGTAAGGAGACCCAAACGAAGTCTCATGAGTACCATGATGAGTTGTGTTTCTGCATCAAGCCATGTGGCACATGACGGCTTCCATGCTGACAGCACAAACTGCAGGAAAGCAGTGAACATGGCTGTAGATACAAACCCTGTGTAAAACTTTACTCTTTTGGCTGACTGCATTACCACTTCTTTGGTTATAATAGCATGGTTTGTATGCTTGTTTTCAAGTTCACCAGCCTTTTGCTTAGCTGCTGAACACTCTTCCTCCAGAGAGGCCAAACGCTGCTTAAGCCTGCCATTCTCTTCAATAAGATGCGATATATTCTGCATGCTGAGATCAGTTTCTGTTTCCATGTGGCAATTCTCTACCACGGAAACAGTTGCAGTCGCAGATAGTGCAGTATCATCCGCGTCTTGTCCTGCGCCAGTCGTGTTGAGCCCACAGTCAAGCACACTTGGCCCAGGATTACATGCAGCAGGTCTGGATGCTTCCTTCAATCCATCCTTTCGAGCAGCGCGTTGGAACCTAGAAATTTTCTGGGCCACATTTCCCGAGGCACGATAAGGAAATATGGAGGGGACATAGTCGGGATGTGTGGGGTCAGATGATGGTTTACCTAAAGAAAGAAAAAAATGTTTGAAAATTAGTAGCCACATGTGCACTCCCAAATGCAAAAAAAACAAAAAAACTGGCTGAAATGCACCAAAGCAATATTGCCCAGGACTTCTCTAGGAAAAGGAAGAAACACTAAGGGTTCCTTGGTATGATTACATACTTTACGTTCTGCATTTGTAAGTAAGAAACTGCACAAAAATATTGAATCAAGCAAGTTGGAAGCATTTCACTCTTTTTACCAGCACTTGCAGGCGATCGAATTAATTTCTCCAGCCGCTGAGAATAGTAGAACAAAAAGTGCATCGAATGATACTCCAGCGTTTTTGGATTTCGTCCCTGTAGAAAAGTTGATGCAGCGAACGGGATCGAACACACGACCAGAAGGTTAGCAACAGACGCCTGAGCAATCGCGCCAGATATGCGCATAAAAGAACACCAACCGAGTTAGGCATTACAACAATAAGATGCTTGGGCCCGCATCGCAGCAAAAACTGCCGCTCATAAACTAAGCATCAACTAAGCGCTCGATTACTAAGCCGGGATACCTGGGTTCGATCCCGGCCATAGCGGCAGAGTTTTGATTGACGCGACACGCGTCTAGAAAGCGACCGTGTGCTGTGCAAATTCAGTACACATTCAAAACCCTCAGGTGGTCTAAATTATTCTGGAGCACTCAACTACGCCGTTTATCATAAGCTGAGTTACTTCGGGACTTTATATGCCCGTAAATCACACACACTCGCATTGCTGCATGATCGAAACTGCACTGCAAGCGTCACAAGCTGGCTAATTGCCCTGGAAATGGCTAAGCGACGCCTTGCACGCACAACTAACCGCAAAACAGTGTTTCCTTACTTCACGGTGCAATTTTTACTGCTAGAGATGCAGCCGCTGATTAGGCGAATGCGGTCGCGACGATTGCCAACCCGCAACGTTCAATCCAGTCAACGTTCAATCTCAAAGCGCACATAAGACGTGCAGGAATTAGCTCCGGCACAAGCAGACATCATAAATCTGTTCTCACCTTGAACGAAATGAGCAGAACAAACATGGGAGCTTTCCGTAGGCATCCATCGGTCCCGCCGAACTGCTGCTATCCAAGCGTTTCTACGCTCGGCGTCTGCCGGAAACCTGAAAGTGCGCACCTGCGACAGGAGGTTGGTTCCAGGTCGCAAGCTGCAACCTGGCACACAACAGCACGGTCCACGTCGTGATGGGGTCACGGAAGATGTTTTTCCACCCGAAAACATAATGCAACAGGGCGACCGCGCCGTACTTTGGCCGTGCTACAAACACAAAAGAAAAACTCGCCTCGACCCTGCGGCTCGCTCGCTCGCTTCGCGGGGAGACCGGAAGTTTCCTGGTGTCCATCCGGTTTGCGGCGCTGTGGCTCCCCCTGGCGGCTATGAGCCCGTGAAAAGGCGTATAGGCTACGTAAGAAGGACATCCGACTTACCGGCTGGGGCAGGGGCGCGACTTCGGAGGTATCGGCGGCGAACGTTTCTATGCGCCGATAATGAATAATAATTGGTTTTTGGTGGAATGGAAATGGCGCAGTATCTGTCTCATATATCGTTGGACACCTGAACCGCGCCGTAAGGGAAGGGATAAAGGAGGGAGTGAAAGAAGATAGGAACGAATAGGTCCGTAGTGGAGGGCTCCGGAATAATTTAGACCACCTGGGGATCTTTAACGTGCACTGACATCGCACAGCACACGGGCGCCTTAGCGTTTTTCCTCCATAAAAACGCAGCCGCCGCGGTCGGGTTCGAACCCGGGAACTGCCGGCCGGGTTTTCCTGTGCGCGTCGCATTCTTGGGGCAAGGCTAATCCCTAGCATTTGCCGGGGAAGGTGCCGAGAGCGCGCATTTGCTGCGCGCGCTTCGCTGCCTGGAACCAGAAGTCCTGCGGCAAGGCACAACGGATCCTCGTGCGCATGCCGCGTAAAGGCCCGCTCACATTAGCGGGAAAACGCGCACCGCCGGGCGTTTCCCGCGTGCCGCTTCCCGCCCAAGCTGGTTTTTCTCCCGCGGACAGCCTGCTCTGCCGTCCCGCGGAGCGATGGGTTCAGGGGCGCTCACATTAGCGGGAAAACGCGCAACGCCGGGCGTTTCCCGCGTGCCGCTTCCCGCCCAAGCCGGTTTTTCTCCCGCGGACAGCCTGCTCTCCCGTCCCGCGGAGCGATGGGTTCGGTACCTATTTTTCCCGTGCCGGTGACAGAACAGCCAATGGGCGCCGACCGTGAACCGTGACGTCGGTACCAGTTCAGTGACCCCGTCGGCGGAGGCGGAGGCTGCGCGCGTCCGGCCGGCCGGCCCCGGCCGGCCGGGGCACTCGGCGGCTGCTTTGCCAGGGCGACGGGAGGGGAGCTAGCAGGGTGCGCTTTCCAGTCTTCTCTAGTGTCACGTGACTATCCCCTTCTCTTTCTGCTCGTTCGGGTCCTCCCTCAGCGCCTCCTCTCTCCACATTCCAATACAACCGCAGCGAGAAAACGCGCGTAGTGTGAGCGTCATTCCGAGGAGCTGCGAGGCAGCGTCGACGTTGACGCTGTGCCGGCGCGGGAAGCATCCCGCTAGTGTGAGCGCGCCTTTCGGTACCTATTTTTCCCGTGCCGGTGACCAGAACAGCCAATGGGCGCCGACCGTGAACCGTGACGTCGGTACCAGTTCAGTGACCCCGTCGGCGGAGGCGGAGGCTGCGCGCGTCCGGCCGGCCAGCCGGCCGGGCCGGGCACTCGGCGGCTGCTATGCCAGGGCGACGGGAGGGGAGCTAGCAGGGTGCGCTTTCCAGTCTTCTCTAGTGTCACGTGACTATCCCCTTCTCTTTCTGCTCGTTCGGGTCCTCCCTCAGCGCCTCCTCTCTCCACATTCCAAGACAACCGCAGCGAGAAAACGCGCGTAGTGTGAGCGTCATTCCGAGGAGCTGCGAGGCAGCGTCGACGTTGACGCTGTGCCGGCGCGGGAAGCTTCCCGCTAGTGTGAGCGCGCCTTAAGGTGACGAGAGCGTGCGGCTGCAACCGCTCGTGACGCTGGCCGGTCCCGCAGAATTCCGCGTAACCTACGAGGTGGCGCTCCCGCCGCCATTCCCTTTCCCCCATGAGGGAGACTTCCCTCCTCGCCCAACCGGGCTATCCTGGCCGCCGACGATGAAGATGGGCCGCGTCGAAATGGAGGGGGGAAACAGGTTTCCACATCCCTCCCTCCTTAAATGTTGGCCTACGATTGAACTCACCCATGGACGCCAACGACGAAGGGGCCACGAGCGTTTCGGTGATGACTGCAAGACAGCTCGTACAGGCGGGGTGCCGGGTTCATCCGATTAGCAGCAAGGCCACCGGTCACCCGTCCTTGTCCCGCAGCAGGCATCCAAAATTAGCGTGCCGGGAGGGGCTTGTTCGCACCAACGCGCCTTTGTTAGAAGGTAGGGAGGCTGGCCCCCCCGCTCTCATAGCCGCTGCAAACTGCTCGGCGGAGACTCCGCAGCTCGATGACTCACGGCCGCAAGACAGCGGGCAGGAACCCATACAATGGACAGCAGGCCGGGGCAGCTTCTCTTGAACTCAGCATATCGCTCCTAGGATCTCCAAAAGCTTGAATAAAACACAATGGAGACCGCGCAAACTCACCATCGGAGAAATGCAAGTGCCAAACAATCCTATCCGGCACCGCCCAAACGCTGGGTTCATTTGAACGTAGCTGGCTCTCTTCAGTCGAAGCACATTCGCGGTTCGCTTTCCGACATGGTGATGTTAAGGTCACTTGAACTGCATTAGCATCTCTGGTTCGCGAAATTATCAATTCGCTTCGCAGCCGTAAAAAAAATACGAAGTTCGTTTGAACAAAGTAAGCTTTCTATAGTTAAGCGAGACCTCTCGGCTCAAGCGAGGTTAAAGGCACCCTGAAGAGAAGTTGAACATGAATTAAAAGACTAGCGCATATAACAAAGACACAGACATAGAAGTAGACAGGACGAGCGCTAAACATCAACTGAGTTGTTTACTGAACATAAAGGAACATATAAGCAATTCGGAGGTGCCTGCGCACACTGGGTTAACAATACATAGACAATCTAATCAAGGTGTGGCAAACTGTTCTTTAGGTACATTTTTTCTCTTTTTTGGTCAAGGTAAGTGAACTAGTGCTTACACAGTTATCACCTTCTCTGTCAATGTGATAGGCCTCACAAATCTCACGACCTAACTTTGTGCTTCCCCTACCAAGCACACACGTGGCACCAAACGCCGGCACGCACCCGCACCGCTTACAATGCTTGGCCAAATGACCGCCCCCCGCCAATGAATCTACCAGCGTGCTGTGCTCTCGTAGCCGCTCGTTCAGGCACCGTCCAGACTGCCCCACGTAGCATCTACCGCAGGAGAGGGGTATGCGGTATACGATGCCAGCAGTGCAAGGCACAAACTTGCATTCGTGTTTTGTGGTGCAGACCGGTTTCCTTTCTTCGTTGACCGCTTTGCACATGCGCACCAGCTTTTCGGGGGCAGTGAACATCACGTCCACACCGCACCTCTCTCCAACTTTCTTCAGCCGGTGCGATAACTGGTGCACGTACGGTATAGCGGTACGCCTCAGCCTCCTGCAGCTAGTTTCCGCTGCCACGCCAGGGCGGCCACCTGCCCTGATTTCTTTCAGGAGGCACTGCGCTACAGCCGTCACGGTATCCATAGGAAAACCGGCGTTCCGCAACCGGTGCACTTGCGTCTGCAAACTGATCTCAATTTTATGCTGGCAAGACTTCTCGAGAGAACCACGCAGGCAATTTTTTGCAATGCCCCGTTTTACCAATTTCGAATGAGCCGAATTGTACGCTAAAATTTCCTTTTTTGTGCGTGGCTGGTACGACCAGCAGATGTGCCCCGTGCCAAAGAACAAACAAATCTCGAGGAATTGGAGACACCCGTTGATCGGAACTTCATGCGTGAATCTCAGCTTGACAGAACATTCACCGAAAATATCTAAAACACTTTTTACAACCTGTGGTTTGTCACTCTCGTTCTCAACATTCACAAACACAATAAAATCATCCACTTATCTAAAACACCTCACTACACCTTTTTCCCTTTTCATGCACGCTGCAACGCGTTTGTCAAATTGACCTAAAGATATTTCGCTAAGTATTTGAGCTATGCATGAGCCTATGCAAATACCGTCTTTCTGCACGAACAACTTGTCGTTAAAACAAATAAAGGTGGATGAGAGGTAACACTTAACTAACGCTACAAAGTCATTTACAGAAACCCCGCTGCTATTTTGGAACTTAACAGCCCCCCAGCTTTCAATTCGCTCTTTTACTGCGTCTAATAACTCTATTTGGGGAATGGAATAAAAGAGCTCCTCAATATCTACTGAAAAGGCGAAATTAGCTCCTGAAGCACCACCTTGCTCACCCAAAAATTCAATCACATCCTTTGAGTTGCTCACACGAAAAGGGTCTTCTACATCTAGTTGGCTAAGGTGCTTTTGAAGGTATTTTGATACCAGGCCTTGCCAGGCTTCATTCTCGGATACAATTGCTCTGAGAGGCATGCCTTCTTTGTGGGTTTTGGCGGAAAAGAATACGTTCAGACCCAGCATCTTCGCTGTTTTTACAGACTGATATAGTCCTGTCAAATTGAGCCGTTCACACATTTTTAATGCCTCTGCTTTTACTTTTCTGCCAGATATTTTCAGGGGAATAAAATTCTTGTCAATAGCTTGCTTAGCCTTTTCAAGATACATCGTTTTGGGCAACACGACGAATCCACCCTCTTTATCAGCGGTCAGCAAAGAAAGGTTATTCTTCTTGAGGTAATGAATTGTATTGCTCACCGCTAGCGTTACCCTACGCGAACACGGCTTTCTACTCGACAAGCAGTCGACACCTTCGGAAATACATCTAGCCTTGTCTTCCACGTCTGCACATTGCCCTACTTTCATAACCATGGTAATGAGTCCGAGGTGTTTCGTTAACCTCATTACAAAATTTAGGCCCGCAGCTCAAAACCTTTTGAACTTTATCTGGGAGACCACATTCTGCTAAACACAACACTTTTTTCTTAGGGACATCTTGGGAATCCTCTTTTGCTTTTTTCCAAGCACACAATGATGGCAGGCCACAGGACCAAAGAAACTCGGTAACATTCGCTGCCTCTCTGGCCCAAGTCCTGATAAAGGCATCACAGGTTACCTGGCAGCTTGTCCTGGTCGCAGCATGCACACGTAAGCACAACTGCAAATACCGAATGCTTCTGCAGAGTTCGGCACGGAAGATCTTGGTGATTCTTCTGGTATGTCGTGCAGATGCTTGGTAGGGATGGAACAAAGCTTGCACGTCAGGCGGTACCAGTCCATTCTTCAGGGCGAAGGATAGCACTCTTGCACGATAGGTAGTGACTGCTATTAGGTTCACATAGGTAACTGAAGGATCACGACACATAAAAGAAGGAAGCACAGGGCCCGATGTACGAGAAATCAATGCAATCAAGGCGGAAAGCTGGGCTAGTTGGTGTTTCATCATGAATTAAAAGACTAGCGCATATAACAAAGACACAGACATAGAAGTAGACAGGACGAGCGCTAAACATCAACTGAGTTGTTTACTGAACATAAAGGAACATATAAGCAATTCGGTGGTGCATGCGCACACTGGGTTAACAATACATAGACAATCTAATCAAGGTGTGGCAAACTGTTCTTTAGGTACATTTTTTCTCTTTTTTGGTCAAGGTAAGTGAACTAGTGCTTACACAGTTATCACCTTCTCTGTCAATGTGATAGTCCTCACAAATCTCACGACCTAACTTTGTGCTTCCCCTACCAAGCACACACGTGGCACCAAACGCCGGCACGCACCCGCACCGCTTACAATGCTTGGCCAAATGACCGCCCCCCGCCAATGAATCTACCAGCGTGCTGTGCTCTCGTAGCCGCTCGTTCAGGCACCGTCCAGACTGCCCCACGTAGCATCTACCGCAGGAGAGGGGTATGCGGTATACGATGCCAGCAGTGCAAGGCACAAACTTGCATTCGTGTTTTGTGGTGCAGGCCGGTTTCCTTTCTTCGTTGACCGCTTTGCACATGCGCACCAGCTTTTCGGGGGCAGTGAACATCACGTCCACACCGCACCTCTCTCCAACTTTTTTCAGCCGGTGCGATAACTGGTGCACGTACGGTATAGCGGTACGCCTCAGCCTCCTGCAGCTAGTTTCCGCTGCCACGCCAGGGCGGCCACCTGCCCTGATGTCTTTCAGGAGGCACTGCGCTACAGCCGTCACGGTATCCATAGGAAAACCGGCGTTCCGCAACCGGTGCACTTGCGTCTGCAAACTGATCTCAATTTTATGCTGGCAAGACTTCTCGAGAGAACCACGCAGGCAATTTTTTGCAATGCCCCGTTTTACCAATTTCGAATGAGCCGAATTGTACGCTAAAATTTCCTTTTTTGTGCGTGGCTGGTACGACCAGTAGATGTGCCCCGTGCCAAAGAACAAACAAATCTCGAGGAATTGGAGACACCTGTTGATAGGAACTTCATGCGTGAATCTCAGCTTGACAGAACATTCACCGAAGATATCTAAAACACTTTTTACAACCTGTGGTTTGTCACTCTCGTTCTCAACATTCACAAACACAATAAAATCATCCACTTATCTAAAACACCTCACTACACCTTTTTCCCTTTTCATGCACGCTGCTACGCGTTTGTCAAATTGACCTAAAATATTTCGCTAAGTATTGGAGCTATGCATGAGCCTATGCAAATACCGTCTTTGAAGACGGCTTGAAGTTGAAGTTGGCTTGTATCGATAGAATAGCAGCTCCTGATCCCAAAAACGCCACTCTTCCTGGAAACAAAGCTCTTGTAATGTAGAAAATAGCAAGAACCAAAATACAGGTATCGCCGCCACAGGCCAATCTCGCAAGTACAAGCGTGATGACTTCCTAGGACAAGAGGCGCCACCTTGGAGGAATTTCCTTACTTCATGGACGCCACGAATCTCTGAGGCTGGCAAAGGAAGGTTGCGCACCGCACCGCTAGCCGTCAGAAATCACGGAGTCTGCGTTTACGTCACGTTTCACTCACTCCGTCTGTGACGTCATAAGAGTTCCCTGAGTTTGAATCAGAGAGGCGGGAAAAACTTTTTCAACTTCGAATCCAAATTTATTTGAAATAAATGCATCTTTCGCGCCCGCGCTAACGGCAACAAAACCATGAAATGCCAAACTATCAGATTTTGCTAACAAAAAAATGATAGAGCTCCTCAGTGTCGCTTTAAATATACAACAAGCAAGCCCGCGGTTTGCGCGTGCATGTGCCACGGTACGGCTATGTCCTCCCAAAAGCGACAGGCAGCCCCCGAAGAGTCTTAGGCCTACTCGCTCTTACACTTCTAGGGGCCAACAAAGGGCCAAGGACAATAGCTACAACACAACGCCACGAGGAGATACGTTTCTGCCAAGGTGACCCTGACGCGAACGGCGCCTACCGCTTCCCGCGGTGTCGCAGCGCCTCGGTGCTTTTCCTGCAATCACGACTGCAATCCAAAACAGCTGAGGCTCCCAGAGCCAAAGAGACAGAACAGAGCATATTTACAACTATGTACAAGAAAAATCGAGCCACCCTTCAGGCTTCCGCATTCACTCGCTTCTGGCTAGCTGTTCTCCGTGGACGTCTCGGTCTCGCCTTCCATGTGTGGACCTCGTAGGTCCCTCGTCCCAAGAGCTTGCCACACGTTGGGACGCTATTGTGGAATATAGGGGGACAAAGGGAGGGGGCGACACCGCGTGATCACTCATATGCTATTTATTACACTTGCAATTAATACACAGAGCGGGCCAGCTAGCTACAAAACATCAGCGAGGCATTCCTCGGAAATAGAGGCTACGTGAGAAGGACTTCCGACTTACCGGCTAGGGCAGGGGCAGGGGCGCGACTTCGGAGGTATCGGCGGCGAACGTTTGTATGCGCCGATAATGGCGGCCGGGTTTTCCTGTGCGCGCCGCATTCTTGGGGCAAGGCTAATCCCTAGCATTTGCCGGGGAAGGTGCCGAGAGCGCGCATTTGCTGCGCGCGCTTCGCTGCCTGGAACCAGAAGTCCTGCGGCAAGGCACAACGGATCCCGTGCGCTTGCCGCGGAAGGTGACGAGAGCGTGCGGCTGCAACCGCTCGTGACGCTGGCCGGATACCGAAGAGACTGCCCGGTCCCGCGAAATTCCGCGTAACCAACGAGGTGGCGCTCCCGTCGCCGTTCCCTTTCCCCCATGAGGGAGACTTCCCTCCTCGCCCAACCGGGGCTATCCTGGCCGCCGACGATGAAGATGGGCCGCGTCGAAATGGAGGGGGGAAACAGGCTTCCACAAGTGGTACCCGCGTTTTGTAGTCTGTTTGCATACTTTTATGTATCCGAGGTACGCGCTTACTCGCTTTTATTGTCCCAACGAGCTTAAAGCGCCACCCTTTCTCAACGACATCGCTCAAACTCGCTGAATTCAGCGACGCAGACGGCCGGCTTTTCTCCTCCAATCGATGGATGGACGGATGGAATGTAGGAGCGTCCACTTTGAAACGGGTTGATGGCAGTGCCACCATGCTCAGCTTTTTTTCCCTCTATTTTTGTTTAACTTTGTTGTAAGTTATTAAATTTTGGCATTTTCTTTTAATACGTCTTCCTACACTTTTAACCTTATGTCACCTCTCTGACTTTGAGACATCAATCCCCCAATGACTTTTTGGTAATATCTACCGCAGATGTTTTACGTGACTATTGTTATCTCTAAGCCTTAGGGCTTCAGGAAGAGTGACTGTGCCTGCATCGACATCGGTATGGATACCATCACATTTTAGTATGAGGTGTTCTATTGTTTCTACATATTTACCACACACAGCACATGTGTTATCGTTAAAGTTCTTGTTATAGCTGCGCGTTCTAAGACATCCTGACCCCGATTCAAAGAGTAGGGCACTGCCTCTTGAGTTATCATCAAACGCTTCCTTCCTGATCTGCTGTTTTCAGTATCGACATAGTTCTACGCTATGCTTCTTGTCTATTGAATTGATCCAATTTCTACCTTCCGCGTTTTTAACCTGTCTTTTAATGTTCTTTTTTTCTCCGTCCTGTGTCTGGCATACTTACTGGTTACCTTTCTAGTTCTTTTTCTCCAGTGTGAGTCAACGCTCTTTCTGTATAGGTATTTAAATACCTTAGCTGCCCACCTGTTATCGTCCAATTTCCTCAGGCGTTCTTCGTATATTATTTTACTCTGAGCTTCCCGCGCTTCGAACGATGCCCAGCCCATGTCCCCCTGTACTGCATCGTTTGTGATTTTCCCGTGGGCACCTAGTGCTAATCACCCTAGAGCTCTCTGATTTACTTCTAATCTCGACTGAACTTCTGCCCTTAAGCACAGAACAGCATTCCCCAAAGTAAGCCACGGCACCATTATTCCTTTCCAAATACCTCTCAGTACTTCATACCTGTTGTACACCCACAATGCCCTATGTTTCATTATCTCGGCATCTCTTCGCTCTTTTGCTATGAGAGACTGCTCGTGCTTTTCAGTGTACATCTGCTCTTCGTTTACCCATACCCAGACATATTTGTATTCGGCCGCTCGGGGTATTTCATGACCGTGTATTGTAAGTTTCTGATCAGTTGTATCGTTGAAAATCATCACACCGGACTTAGTTGCGCTAAAACGGAAACCCAGACTGTTTACTTCGCCTCCACCGCCGCAATTAACGAAAGTTTGCAGGTAGTTCTGGCTATCTACTGACAGTACAATATCGTCCGCATACATTAAACCCGGTAGTCGTTGCTCAACAACGTTTCCGCCTAATCTGTACGACAGATTATAGCCGAGATTGCTCCTTGTAGCATACTTTCCATAATTATCATATAAAGCATGAATGAATGAGTGAATAACTTTATTGGTTCCTTTAGGAAGTAGTAGCGGTAGAGGACGAAGTCTCCGCCTTGAAGCTTGGGTCCTCCTTGGCCGTGGGTGGGCCCCTAGTCCAGGGCTCCACTGAGTCGGGCCACCTCGCTTGCGTGTGCTATGAGGGCCCTTTGGACCCATAGCTCGCAGCTGGTGAGCCGGCTCTCCCATTGCTCCGCACTTGGTGTTTTGTGTTTGTGGAATGCTTGATTTCTTCCGCACTCCCATGTGACATGATATAGTGTTGGTTTTGCTCCGCACCACGGACAGTTGTCGCTAAACTGTGTGGGGAACATCTTGTTTAATATGTATAAGTTTGGGAAGGAGCCTGTTTGCAGTCTTCGCCATCCTGTGGCTTCTTCCTTGGATAATGCTTCATCTTTTAATACATTCGACAGTAGTTCCCTGTTCACGTTGTCGTATGCACCGCTTATGTCCAGGAAGGCTAAATATAGAGGTCTGTTTACCGCCTTAGCTATTCATATGCACTGGGTAAGCACGGACAGGCTATCATCTAAGGGCCTACCCCTCCTGAGCCCGTTCAGAAGTTTTCCGAGTAATGTTTTACTTTCCACCCATGACTACATTTTTACTTTCACCGCCTGCCTCGCCAGCCTGTATACAACTGATGTTATCGTAATCGGTTGGAAGGATTTTATGTTCGTCTTGTCGCCTTTCCCTTTATAAATAAAATTCATTTTACTCTGTTTCCAGATGTGCGGAATTTGCTTATTTGTTATAACTGCCTCCAATGCTTTTATCAGCGTTTCCTTGCCTCTTCGGCCAAGTTCGTTAAGTAACTTGATTGGAATTCGACGGCTGGATGGATGGATGGATGGATACGGCTGAACCCTTTACATCGGGCGGTGGCTCAAGCCACCTAGCCATGTCTTGTGAAATTTTACTCCTGTCTTGCTTTTAGCCACCAATCAGATAACCTTCGCTTGGTTACTTCTAACCTCTTAAAATCCACTTTCCCCTCACTATCCCTAAACCCCAATGCCTTGGGTAAGTCAGCCCCGCTGCCTTCCACTGTAGGGTGAAGCCCTTTACAGAAAAGTATCAAGTGTTCTGCCGTTTCCTCCTCCTCTCCGCACGCAATGCACAAAGTGTCTATCTCCTGGTACCTGACTCTATACGTCTTAGTCCGCAAAACTCCAGTCCTGGCCTCAAACAGCAAAGAACTTCCCCTACAATTATCATAGATATTTTCTTTGACAATTTCCTGTTTAAAGGTCCGGTATGTTTCCAGTGCCGATTTCGTCAGCATCCCTGTTTTCCACAACGCTCTCTCTGTTCCTTTAACCTTTTTCTTAACCGATAATTGCTGATTTGCCCCCTTACTGCTGTCCAGATATTTGCTTGTCAATTTTCTAGTTCGCTTTCTCCATTTCGTGTCAAAATTCTTTATATACAGGTATCTGAAAACTTTCCTAGCCCACCGCTTTTCCTCCATCCTTCTCAATCGTTCCTCAAATGCTATCTTACTGCTAGCCTCTTTGCTCTCGAAAGACGCCCATCCCATATCCCCCTGTACCCCCTGATTTGGTGTATTGCCATGTGCTCCCAAAGCTAACCTCCCTACTCCCCGTTGCCTAATTTCCAGCCTTGCTTGAACATCTGGCCTCATACACAGGACCGCATTCCCGAAGGTCAGGCTAGGGACCATCACCCCTTTCCAGATCCCTCTTACCACCTCATACCTATTGTAATTCCACAGTGCCCTATTTTTCATGACAGCTGCATTCCTACTAGCTTTATTCATTACATATTTTTCATGCTCTGTCAGATACTCAGCACTGTTATTTATCCACACCCCAAGATACTTGTACTCATTCACTACTTTTAGCACGAACTCCTGTATTCTATGCTCACCGCCCTCTTCATTAAATATCATGACTGCAGATTTTTCCTTACTATACTTGAAGCCTAATCTATCTCCCTCTGTACTGCATATGTCTAACAACTTCTGCAGGTCTTCCTTGTTGTCAGCCATTATCACTATATCGTCCGCGCATATTAGTCCCGGTAATGTCTGTTTAATCAATTCCCCTTGCTTGAAAAAAGATAGGTTGAAGCCTAGTCCACTCCCCTCTAGCTTGGCTTCCAAACCTTGCAGGTACAACATGAACAACAAAGGGGACAGAGGACATCCTTGTCTAAGCCCCCGCTGTATCTCTACAGTCCCTGATACATTTTTTTCCCATTTTATGAGCACTCTATATATATCTTTTAAAAGATTAATTACTCCATTTTCCACATCCAATGTGCCCAATATGTCCCACAAATGCTCCTGAGTAACGCTGTCATAGGCTCCCCTAATATCCAGAAATGCTAGCAATAAGGGCCTATGTTCCTTTTCCGCAATTTCTATACACTGTGTCAATGAAAATAGATTGTCCTCCAACCTCCTTTGTTTCCGGAACCCATTCTGTAGTTCCCCTAACACCCCCTCGTTCTCCACCCAAGCCTGCAGTCTATCCTTTATAATTTGCATCACCACCCTGTAAACCACAGATGTCACTGTTATGGGGCGATAGTTACTTACGTCTGCTTTGTCCCCCTTTCCCTTATATATCATGTTCATTCTACTTAATCGCCATTCATCGGGGACTTTCTCATCCACTATCATTTTGTTCACTACCTGTATTAATGTTTGCTTGGATTTTGGTCCTAACTTCTTTATCAACATGATCGGGATCCCATCTGGTCCTGTTGATGTGCCACTAGGAACCTTCTTCTCTGCCCTTTCCCACTCTCCTTGCTCAAGTGAAGCTATTGCTGTAACCGGTCTATCCTCCTTCGATAAACTATGTACCACGTGCTTTGCTGAAAATTTTTCCGTCATCCTTGTTCCTATGTGTTTTATTGCTTCATCCCCTTCTAGTCGAATACCCTCATCTGTAACAATAAACCTTTGTTCTAGCCTAGTTTTATTACTCATTGCATTTAGATGTTTCCAGAATTTTTGGGCTGCTTTTCTATCCTTTTTATTTACTTTTGACATCCATTGGGCACCCTTTCTTCTAGTTTTCTCATTAATCAAATAGGATGCGTCCCTTCTACACTTTATGAAGGTATCCCATTTTCTGTCTACTTCGGGTTTTGGTTCCCCCCTCTTCTTGGAATATCTGTGTTCTCTGGATGCTTCCTTGCGCTTTTCTATTGCCCTCTTGACCTCCTCATCCCACCAACTCTTGGGTTTGCGTCTTTTCCCTTTTAACTTTACTCGCACCTTAGCTAGCTCTAGCTCCAGTAATCGAGTTAATTTGGTATAAGTCCATTCTGTTTCACTATCCTCAAAAATTACTTTCTCGATTCTTTTGGCTGCTACTTCCAATTGCATTTCTGAGTAAAAATTTCCCCCTGATTGTTCATCTTGCTTCAGTCCTATATTGCTTTTTCCTCTGAAGCTCAACTTGATACGCTTGTGGTCACTACCTAGACTTCTGGAACCATCTTCATCTATGCTCATTACCCCTAATCTGTTATACATCCTCTGTGACATTAGTGCATAATCTATCGTCGAGTGCAGACTCCCCGCCTCCCATGTTATGAGCCCTTCACACTTCTCGGTGCTGTTGCATACAACTAAATCATGCCTGTCACACATGTCCTGGAGCATGCTTCCTGCCGAAACCGTGTACCCATCCAGGTCTTCTATGTGTGCATTCATGTCACCTAATATAATTATCTCGCCCTGTCCTCCTAGCTCATCAATGTCGCTTGCAATACATTCTAACATTTTCCTGTTTTCCTCTCTGGCATTGACCCCTGTCCACAGGTATACAAAGCCAAGGAGTGTTAGCTTGCCTGCCACTGTTCCTTTTAGCCATAAATGTTCCCTGCATCCCAGTCTAACCCTTTGAAAATTCATACTTTTATGAATGAATGCCCCAATTCCACCTCCCTTTCTGCTGCCCTCTGTTCTATTGCAATATTCCCATGCGTAGTCTGGGTTACAGGGTGGTTGCTCCATGTCTCTAAGATGTGTTTCCGCTAAACCATATACCATTAATTCCTCCTGTCTTAACTGTTCTTCTATTTCCTCCCATTTCAGTCTATTCCTGCCACCTTGCATGTTAATGAAACCTATATCTGAATTAACTTGGCCCTGGCGCTTGCGTCTCTTTCTTCCCCTATGGTTCCATTGTCCGTTTGATCTTAATTCTTCCTTCTCTACACTGGTTCCATCAGAGCTCTGGGTCCCCCCAAAAAAGCTGTTGCCTGGCGACCTATCCTACTACCCACCTTCTTGCCAGTGGCACCCCCGTAGTGGATGCCATCCTGTGCAAAAGGGTGGGGCCTAACCTCATACACTTCCCTGTTCACCTCCATCACCTCGTATCTTAGTCGTCGACTCAATAGCCTAATTACCCGATTAGTCTCCACGACCCTCCTTTCCGTTTCGCGAGCCTGTCTCTGGACCTCTGGGATTGTGCATATGGTCACATGCACACTCCCAGAGGCCTCTCTAAGCCTACGCATCCCCACCTCCAACTGCGTCTCAAGATTCTGGCTCCTCCCCTGCAGTACATCATTGAGACCAGCATGGATGACCACAAGGTGTTCGCCATCCATGCTGCCCACCACCACCTCCCGGGCTCTGGCCATTGCATCCACCATGCACTTTCCCGACTGAGCCTCCACCTGCACCCGCCTGTCTGCCTTCACTGCCGTCAGAACGCCTCCTTCAACCCTCGCTACATTCGAGTCCCCGACCACAAGAACTCTCCTGCGCCCCAAACGTTCGCTTCCTAATTCCATCTGTTGGCCTCCGGATCGCTCTAGCTGCCTCTCCTGCCGCTGTACGCTATTGTCGCGAGTTTCCATGCCCGCTTTAACCTTTTTCATTGCGTTCTCATTTTTCTCACTCGATGCTCGCTGCACTACAGCACTGTACGATTGACGAGCCTCGTCCCCCGCCTGACACTTCTCCGAACTGGGGTGCCCAGCCGGCCGCGACCTGAGCGCTTCAACCTGTTTTTCTAGTTGGATCCGCTTTTCCCGCTCTTCTTTAATCTCGCCCACCATTCGCTTCAACAGGGCGGCATTATTCTCCTCCTTTTTAATCAAATCGGCGACCTGAGCTTCCAGCTTAATCCGTGCCTCTCGTTCGACCTGCCAGTCCGCATTAAGTGCATTAAACCCAGCTTCCCATTCCCCTTTTAACGCATGAACGGCGTCCCCAAACCGCTTGCACATCTTACACACGAAGCTAGCCTCATCCGCCTCGGCTAAGCTCCCGAACCCAGTCTCATCTAAGTAACACCAACGGTCGCACTCCTGGCACTGTACTAACTCCCCGTCCTCGTCCTCCTTAACTTTCCTAGCTTGCCGACCCATCGTCCGGCCGGCTACGCCTTGTGAAAGCCCGCCAAAATTCCTATGCCGATAGCCCTCGACCCTGCGCAACGTAAAAACCCGCTAAAAATTATTCTCACACACCTCCGCTGGCCTCCCTACCCTTAACTCGGTTTAAAACTACCGCCCGACAGCATGTATAAAGTGTAAATACCAAAAACACTTAGCTTCGGACGTAGTCGCTGCAGCTCCCAGCCACGTTGCTCCCAGCGCCCAGTCTCTCTCGACGGCAGCGCCGCGCACGGCCGACCGCTTTTTTTGCTTCAACGCCTCCCATCGAAACCCGCTTCGCTCTTGCAACTACAAAGCCTTCTAGAACACTGTAGTAAGAAGAAAAGCGCGCGCTCCCCTCGAGACGGGCTGTGGGAGGAGGAGCAGGGAGTGGTTTTAGTGGGCGCCGCCTGATGGCGCTACGTGTGCGCCAAGGAAAAGTAGCGGAAGCGTACTTTGCTATTCGCTTAACTGCGACTTCTGTAATTTCCATGCTCATAATTACTAAAATACTCTACAGTACATGTCTCTAAAACACCCTTCTAAGACAACACCGTATTCCCTAGGCGCGCCTTTGTTCATTCCAAACCATCGAGCTGTCGTGGCGGATTTGCTGGAAGACCAGCCATGCTGAGAATTCTGAGCACGAACAAGATACAGGTGCCTTACCATGGCGTGTGTCTTACGCCTTGAGAAGGGGCGATTAATCAGCGCGCCTTGCGCTGCGTACGGGAGACACAGTCGACGACCGAGACTCAGGCACATACTTCCTCTTGGCCCCGGTGGCTCTGAGCCACTGGCGCTCGATGCGTTGCAACCTGACGTCGGTGGATAGTTGTGAAGGGGATGGCTACACCGCCTTGGCACGCTTAGCCGGCCGAAGGTGTCATCTTGTGATGCCCTGTCATCCTGGACTGGCTCCGCTCCGGCGTTCATTGCAGACGCCGGATCACTCATCGGCAGCGTTCCAGTCGAGTTGCTTACAGCACCTTGCTTGTTCGACGTCTCACTCGATGATGTTTTCATGTTTCCGTCGCAGACGCTTCCTTGTTCACCAGGCACACTCTTCTTCCGACGGTCACCAGGGGCCGTCGTTTCAGCTTTCTCGGTGTCCATGATGTCCTCTTTATCTTCACAGTCCTCTGAGGCCGCCCCTACCGCATTGGCGTACGTACGTATGCAGGTCTCACGGACATGCATGACCAAAGGCGCGGCACTTAGTACAGCGAGGCGCTTGGCAGTCGCGGCGGATATGACCGCGTGTGCGACCCCGGAGACAAACAGGTGCCCTACCGGGGCACAACCACAAGGACGGAGCCCCCGTAGAAATTGAAAAGATGCGGTAGCTCCTTTGTCGCGCCGTGTTAAACGTGCGTGGACTAGAAGCTAGGCGTAAGCAATGTCAGTTAAGGCGTCTGTTGAATGAGAAAGACCTTGACATTCTTGCAGGGCAAGAAACAAAGGAAGAGAGCGATAGCGTGACAGACGCTATGGTTGCGCAGTTCAAGCCGCGTTATAACGTGCGTGCTAGTCATGCAGTGGGGACATCAGCGGGCTGTGTTCTGTTAATAAATGTCTTGGTATTGAGGAAAAAGCAGTGGTTTGTCGCACGAGGTGAAGGTTTGTGCTCTCTGATATGTTGTACAGGCAGGAAAATTTCAGAGTTGTCTGTGTGTATGCTTCTACAAAGCCGCGTGAACGTGTTTTGTTCCTCCAGGAAGTGTGTGTGTACACCAAATGCAATAGACTTGTCATTTTTGGGGGGGAATTTCAATTGTGTTCTCAGAGCAGATGACCGATCAGGCTCAGCGGTTACCGAAAGCGAAAGTGCTGTTTTCTTGAAAGAAAACATAATATAATAATCTTCAAGACGTAGCCCAGTTTGCAAAGGGAGGAATGAGACATCATTATGCATATTTCCAAGGGCGTAGTCATGTTAGCCTAGATATTACATTTCCCTTGATCTAGCGGCGATCTGCGATAACTACATCGTCGAACCGGTTACATTTAGCGACCACTGTTGTGTCATATTAACCATGGAAAAGAACGTGACATCTCAAGCGAAATTCAGCTGGGACTTGTTGAAGCTCAATGCAAAATTATTAAAAGATGATATAAAATTGCTAGTTATAAATGTCCAAGGAACACATTGTGTTCACAGACATTCCAGATTTTTTGGTATCACCAGTGTCCTAGGGACGGATCAAGGTTCTGTGCGTGCTGGAAAGCCGAAACATGATTTTTTTACGCTCTACCATCCTATTTATTATAATTTACTATTTGTCGCTCAGATATGCATTAATCTCATTTATTCAGACTTCTTTTATGCGCACAGAAAGACGACACAAAAAGACAAGGTAGACAGGACGGAGCGCAACTTTCAACTGTTTTATTCCACAAAAAGTACATGACATTTATACCAAAAAGAATGGATAGTTATCAGAGCTACGTGCCGGCCAGAACCCGGGAAAAGCACACAGAAGGCACCGGTGACTCACCTCATATGTAATTTATCTAAAAAAGCAAAATCTTTATCATATATTGTCACAGATGGTGCACTGACACATGAACTACCGCTTTTTCTTATATGGTAGGCTTCAGCCAATTCTCGCGCAAGCGTGTCAGTACTCCTGCACGAGATGCTGGTGCATTGGAGCGTTGCATCGCACAGTTTTTTTGCTTTCTGTTTCATGTCGTTATCTTTTCCACACTCACTGATGTGCGCCGGCAGGTGCGAACCGGTACCGTTCTTCAAAGACAAACTGTGTTCCCTTAGCCGCTCATTAACACATCGGCCCGACTGCCCAATGTACACCTTCCTACACTTCAGTGGAATTCTGTACACTACCCCTTTTTCACACTTCACAAACTTATCAACATGTTTGATTTTGCAATCTGAGTTGCGGCTACCATCTTGCGAAACTAGACGACACAGTGAAGAAAGTTTCCTTGGGGCCGAGAAAACCACGGGTACCTTAAACTTGTTAGCCACGCGCTTGAGGTTATGAGCTACATTATGCTGATATGGGATGACCACAGGTTTCACTTTCTTTTTTTGCAACTGCAACCAATGTCTGGTTCCTACCCCTTTCTTGTTTAATCTTCTCGAGAAGAGCTTCAGCAACTGAACTCACTACTCTCTGGGGAAAGCCTGCCTGTTTTAGCTTCGCGACCTGATCGTGAAAGCTTTCCTGCGCCATGTGACAACAGGACTTTCTTAGAGATGACTCGAGGCACATCAAAGCGATAGCACGTTTAACAGTTTTCGATTGCTTGGAATCAAAAGGCAACAATTTCTTCTGTGCACGCGGTTGGTACTTCCAGCAAAAGCCTGCGTCTTTAAGGGTTATTTTCAAGTCTAAAAATTGCAAACAGCTGTCATTGGCGAGTTCACAAGTAAAATTCAATCATTTGGATAGTCGTCTAAAATTAGTAAGAATGTCCTCCACGACTTGTGGATAGGTCAAAAGTGATTGTTTCTTCGAAACAATCACTTTTGACCTATCCACAAGTCGTGGAGGACATTCTTACTAATTTTAGACGACTATCCAAATGATTGAATTTTACTTGTGAACTCGCCAATGACAGCTGTTTGCAATTTTTAGACTTGAAAATAACCCTTAAAGACGCAGGCTTTTGCTGGAAGTACCAACCGCGTGCACAGAAGAAATTGTTGCCTTTTGATTCCAAGCAATCGAAAACTGTTAAACGTGCTATCGCTTTGATGTGCCTCGAGTCATCTCTAAGAAAGTCCTGTTGTCACATGGCGCAGGAAAGCTTTCACGATCAGGTCGCGAAGCTAAAACAGGCAGGCTTTCCCCAGAGAGTAGTGAGTTCAGTTGCTGAAGCTCTTCTCGAGAAGATTAAACAAGAAAGGGGTAGGAACCAGACATTGGTTGCAGTTGCAAAAAAAGAAAGTGAAACCTGTGGTCATCCCATATCAGCATAAAGTAGCTCATAACCTCAAGCGCGTGGCTAAGAAGTTTAAGGTACCCGTGGTTTTCTCGGCCCCAAGGAAACTTTCTTCACTGTGTCGTCTAGTTTCGCAAGATGGTAGCCGCAACTCAGATTGCAAAATCAAACATGTTGATAAGTTTGTGAAGTGTGAAAAAGGGGTAGTGTACAGAATTCCACTGAAGTGTAGGAAGGTGTACATTGGGCAGTCGGGCCGATGTGTTAATGAGCGGCTAAGGGAACACAGTTTGTCTTTGAAGAACGGTACCGGTTCGCACCTGCCGGCGCACATCAGTGAGTGTGGAAAAGATAACGACATGAAACAGAAAGCAAAAAAACTGTGCGATGCAACGCTCCAATGCACCAGCATCTTGTGCAGGAGTACTGACACGTGGCTCTGATCCATTCTTTTTGGTATAAATGTCATGTACTTTTTCTGGAATAAAACAGTTGAACAATAAAACATTTTGCTGGGCGAGTTGGTTCATTTTGCTCGAGGGGATGCTTGTAGCGCGACAAAAAACACAAGGGACCGAGACGAACGGGACAAGCGCCACTCTCAACTGGTTTTATTCAAAAAAATGATCGCAACATTTATACATTTCCCCTTCTTCTTCAAGAACATAATCACCCGATCCCACATGCGAATGACACGCAAATGTCACGCTTGAATCAAATCAGTTTATCTAAAAACCTGTACTCGTTAGAAAACATCGTCACAGAAGGGCTGCTGACGCATTCCGACCCTTTCTTTTTGATATGGAACGCCTCAATTAGTTCACGCGTAGGCGCATCTTTGCTTCTGCCAATGGCCTCTGTTCTGTTTAAAAATGGTGAGCATTTGCATGACTTGCAGTGAACTACCATATTTGTTCCGCTCCCATTTTCGAGGCATTTTTCATGCTCGCGCAGGCGCTTGTTCAGGCATCGTCCGGACTGGCCAATATACACTTTGCCACATGAAAGTGGAATCTGACAGACAATTCCCACCTTGAAATCAACATATCGGTGTTTATGCCTCGTTTCGCAATCCTTTTTTCGCTTTTTCCTCATTCACTTTAGGACAAAGGCTTTTGAGCTTGCGGGGCGCTGAAAAAACCACAGGAATTTTGTATTTATTCGCCACTTTTTTCATGTTGTGGGCCACGCGATGCAAATACGGAACCACCTGTGGCCTTACGTTATTCACCTTTTCTCTTCTAACTTTCTTGTTCTTTTGCAACAATGTTTCTGCGACCATAACCAAAAGGGACAAAGGAAAGCCTGCCGAAAGCAGCTTAGAAACTTGGTCATCAAAACTTTCCTGGACAGCATGAATACAAGACTTGTTGGTGGCTTCTTGAATGCACATGGTTGCAACGGCTCTTTTTACTGTCTTGGACTGGGCTGAGTCAAACGGCATTATTTGCTTGAGGGCACGAGGCTTATAGCCCCAGCAAGCATGCACATCATTCACTGAAATCTGTAGATCTAAAAACTGCAACTTGTTGTCTATGGCAACCTCATGAGTGAAGTTAAGCCCCCTTCCAAACTTTCTAAAAGCAGATAAAATTTCCACCACAGTCTCGTGGTAGGTCACAGTTTCTAGTTTTTCTAAAAACACTAAAAAATCGTCAACGTACCTAAAAACTTTAATTACTTTTTTCTTGTCTAAAACTTGGTCTAAATCGCGGTCAATGGAAGAGAGAAAAATCTTGCACAACACAGGCGCCACACATGAACAAATACATATGCCACTCTTTTGCACATACGCTCTGCCTTCGAAATTAACCACCGTTGCACCCAGATAAAATTCAAGAAGTGACATAAAGTTTCCAACATTTATGCCAGCTGAATTTTGAAATGCTATCACACCATTCTCTTCAATGCAGTTCTGAACGGAGGTAAACAATTCTTCGTGGGGAACAGAATAATAAAGGTCTTCAACGTCTATGGAGAACATGCTGCCAATTGAACGGTTGTCTTGTAGAAAACTAGCTATGACATGCGAATTCCTGGTCTCAAAAGGATCTTTGACACAGAGAGGGTTCAAGTTTCTGAGGAGGTACTGGCTCAGCATTTGCTGCCAAGTGTGTCGTTCACTCACGATACTCCTGAAAGGTATTCCCGGTTTATGAGTGTTAGCAGTGAAAAAAATTTTTAGGCTATTCTCATTGCAATCTGCTATGCTTTTTGCAAGCTTATTCAGCTCAAATTTGGTGCACAGGGAAACAGCTGCGGTCTTTACCTTAGCAGGCTTACGTTTCGTGGCAATGTTATGTTCTTGAAGAAGAAGGGGAAATGTATAAATTTTGCGATCGTTTTTCTGAATAAAACCAGTTGAGTGTGGCGCTTGTCCCGTTCGTCTCTGTCCCTTGTGTTTTTTGTCGCGCTACAAGCATCCCCTCGAGCAAAACAGTTGAAAGTTGCGCTCCGTCCTGTCTACCTTGTCTTTTTGTGTCGTCTTTCTGTGCGCATAAAAGAAGTCTGAGTATGAACCAACTAGCCCCACAACGTATACTACTGACATCATTTATTACATGCTGTGCTGTATAAAATGTGCCTGCAAAAGTTTTTTCAAGACAAAGGTTATATCAGATGTCATTACCACATGACAAGAAGAGTTTCCAATTAACAGCCGATAACTTTCTCATTTTGCAGTTCAACAGTAAAGCTGCCTATGTGAAGAGTTAGTACTGCTTTTGGCTGCGGTCTGCTTTCTGTTTTGTCATTGTGCCTCAATTCGATCATGTCGCGGTGCCTGTAGCGAAGCTGTGGAGCAGGCTTTGATGCTTTGCTTTGAGGTTTTCATTAAAAAAACACAAGGCAACCTAACTTTCTGCCTAGCTGTTTGTGTTATTCCTTGCCTACCTTACCTTCAACACTTTGCATACAATGCATAAGTTTTATATTTCCACATTTCTGTACATACGCATCAAAGCTTAGGTACCCGCAATTGGGGACATTTGTCCGTACATTGGCTGGTGGTTCTTCTTTGACTAGGCTCCGAGCACTAAGTTCACGACAGCAAAATGACTACAGGCTCTCCTCTGCCTTGATGGGAAGCCACATTGATTTACTTTCTGAAGCTAGTGAGCATTCAAGAGATGCCATGAAACGAAGCATTTATTTTCGTACTTATTTTTTATCCACATAATGCAGCTATTCAGCAATGGGAAATCAAGCACAGGAATTCTTAACATTCAGAGCTGCAAGCTGTATGTAAATGGCATGTAATGTCCCACACCACCGTGCAGGCCGTGAAATGCATTGCAGTGCATAACTATGCGTGGTTAATTTTGTGTGTGAGTGAGGTTCTTGTGCACATACCAAAGCCTCAGTAAATGGTTGCACCTCTCTCAGTGCTGGAATAGCTGTCATGTCACTTGCCTATCCATGCCTTTGACGCACATTAATTAGTAGAGCTTCGCAACCACAAAGTCTTCGCGCATGCTCGGTGCAATTGGTACTGGCAGAAAGAATACAATAGTGCTGAAAATGCAACACGTTTGTCATTCAGTCGCATTTTTGCATTACAGACGAACTGAACTTCAGTTGCTTGAGATAGTTGTTATGCATGCGAGCTTGTGCAGTGATTATTCGATAAGGCATAGCAAATATTCGACAAAAGCAGTTGAGCTGAAAAAAGAGAACGTCTTGCTGGGCAAGTTGGTAACTGTACATCTTTTTGGTTACAGGCGCGAAAACCTACATTGGTGTTCTACCTTGTGTTGTGTCTGTTTTCAGGCCTGTAACAAAAAAAAAGAGCTGAAAAAACATTAATCGACGCCAAAACAGACTGTCCACCTTTGGTAAGGTTGTGAAGCATTCTTATGTACTGACTTTTGGGAGGATCTCAACGCGCCGCATGTGCCAATTTTAGAGCAGCAAATAAAATGCGGTCTACCTTGCTTGCAGGCAACGACAGCTCCGGTGCTACCGCGTGGCAAGAAACCCTCCGATGCACTTCATGTGAAAGCTGTGTAAAGGCTACAAAATCAGAAAATATTGTAAATTGCATGGTGTTACGTCTAGAAGCGGTGCATGGGCAATGAGGGACGCCGTAGTGAAGGGCTCCGGATTAGTTTAGACAGGTTCTATCGCACAGCACACGGGCGCCTTTCGCACTTCGCCTCCTTCGAAACGCGGCCGCTGCGTCCCGGATTTAACACGGGTCCTGCAATTCAGTAGCCGACTGCCCTAACCACTAACCTACCGCGTCTGATGTAGAAAAAGCACCACAAGTACTCCGAGGATTTGCATGATGCAAGCTCTTCGCCGTCGTAGCCACTATGCTATACTATGTGCGCAGCAGTGCGCTCGTACGTAATGCTAGGCTGCGGTTGCTTGTAGTCCATATATTCAGCGTCTGGTAGCGAGAAACCTCTCAGAAATATGTACCCTAACATATACTAGAGATCAATGTCGCAGCCGCATGATAATAGTAACAACAGGATAACTTTTTTAACGAGTGAATGAAGCGACTTAAACTTCTGCGCGAACAGACGACGCACGCCGAAACGTTTGCACTTGCAACGCTTTGTCGCCATTATTTCAAATACGGAACGTCCAGCGCAGATATAATAATGCACGTACAGCATCCTGACGTTTTGTACGGCATCATTCGCGCGTATTAAGGCATGAAGAGCCGAATTAAAGCTTGTCAGTTCTGCACTTCAGGCACAGCACTGTGCACACCCATCTCGCCGAACGAACAGGAAGTCGGAGTACCCATCATGCCTTGCGGCCCGTTCAGATTGGGCACCACCTATTTTCCTTCTTGGAGTATTTGGCGAAGCAGGATGGCTGTACGACACTGCGACGAAGATGCGTGGTCTGTCCGAGGTTACTTGAAAGAAAATAGATTTTAGATGCTTTGGAGATGAAGTTCATGGGAAAGTTGTGTTCTTTGAAACAGTTTTGATTTTCTCACGTGAGTGAAACACACGTCCGCTCTTGATGTTTGAGAGTGCAGCGCAGAACATGTGTTTGTCATCTCTTGTAAACTGTGCAAACAGGCAATAAAGACAAAAAAAAAGACCTGGCGTGGCGTAGTGGTTAGCGTGCTCGTCTCCTACTTCGCAGGCTTTGGTTCGATTCCCCACCTCGACGAAGTTCCTACTCGGTTTTATTTATCAATGCTTCTGGGATATTATATGCACTAAACAGTAATTAGCTGATCGGTCTGTAACTATTCAATTCCTCGGCATCTCCTTTCTTATGAATTAAGGTAAACGCGTTTTTACAAGCTTCTGGTATGGTCGACGTCATAATTAAGGCATTGCGTATACAGGGCAGCTAGTTTTTCGAGCACAATCTCCCCTACGTCCTTCCACAGATGTTACCTGATCCCCCCAGCTGTTTTTGCCCTTTCCATTGCTACTAAGGCTTTCTTCTTCAACTAACACGATGGCACATTGCTGTTCACTACTGTCTCTCTCATTAACATTCTGAGTACACTGGCTACTGTATATATTTGTGTAGGACTTTTCGGCTGCTTTCACTATCTTATCCGTATTGCTAATGACAATGCCCTCCTGGTTTCTTAATGCATACATCTCGTTTTAACCTATGCCTAGTTTCCTCTTCATCGCCTAGGCTACCTCGGTTCTTTAGAGCCCACTAGATTCCCTCTATATTAAACTTCCTTATGGCGGCTGACTTGCGTTTATTTATCAACCTCGACAGCTCTGATAGTTCTATTTTGTCTCTAGGGCTAGACGCCCTCATGCTTTGGCATTTCTTAATCAGATCTTTCATCTCAAATAGCCTGCCGGTATCCTGTCGAACTATCCTACACCTACTTCTACTGCACCCTCCATAAAAAATAGCATTGATATATTATAATTCAATATTTGAACATTAGGGTCATCATCCTCAGTTAAAACCGAATATGTGTTCTGCAGCGAAATCCTGAATTACTCTACTTCCCCTCTTAGTGCTAACTCGTTAATGGCCATCTGCTTCCCTAGTTTCTTCAGTTCCCTCTTCAAATCTAGGCTAATTCAAGACCCTAGAATTCTGTGGTCACCAGACCGCACTTTTCCGACGACCTCCACAATGCTAGGATGGGCGCATAGTATCTGCACGATTGTAAGTCGACCTATATTTTTAAATTTCAAAATCCGAAGTGGGGGTGGGAGTCGATTTACAATCGAAACGAAAACATCGCACTATAAGTAAAGGCGAGACAAACGAGATATCGGGCATGCAACAGCGTGGTTGCATTTTTACTGCGCAGCTCCGTCGCATCGCTCTTTGTGCTGGCCTTGAGCAGCTGCTATGTCAACGCGCAGAACTGGCATTCCCACCCCGCGAGAGGCGGCGGCTATCGATAAGCAGCAAACTGGCACTCCACACACGTGACTGCAGAAAGCGGTTGCTGATGAGCGGCGGCGGCTCGATAACGCTATCGCGTTCTAAGGGAAGGTCAATCGTCCAAGTTTTCTTTCTACTTTCAAATGCGCGCTCGGCGCTCAAGGGAGCGTTGATAGTTGATGGAAGGGCCGCTGTTCCAATCGAGACGGCACCCCCCTCGGAACGGCAGCGGTGCCGGGGAGTGTCGATAGCCGACGCCATTCACGCGAATTTTCTCTTTGGCTCTGACGCATTTTACCGCTAGCCGCGTTTCACAAGTTTTTAATGTAGTGCTTCGTCAGTCATGATTTGTGCCCCAGGTCCGGTAAGCGACCGACGCTCGTTCAAGGCTACGTTCAATATGGCTGCCATTTTTACGCCGAAAAAACGAACAGCCGCGCACCGGGCCGCAAGTTCGACGTTAGCAACGGGTGATAGAGGCGTGGCAGCTGCAGCAAGGAACATTTTCAGCTGTTCCACGCGATGTGGCTGTTTGCGAAGTATGGGATTTCGATGGAGAACGACGTGCTGTGGAACCGCAGCAGCTACTGGGGACGATGGCGCAAGTGTGGACGAGTAGTCCAGTGGCTAATACATTTTCGTTACGTTTTGGAATGTGCCCACGGGCACGCCCGCGCGCGGCAGCAGATAGCGGCTGGCGATAAACGGCGACCGCTGGATAATGCTATCGCGTTCAACTTTTCAAAGCCAAGCTTAAGCAACCCCGGAAGTTTTTTTTTTCTTTATTTTTCGGAAATACGCTTTGGGGGGCGACTTACAACCATCCATTTCATTTTTAGTTTCAACATTGGGCTCTTCACGGTCTACTTCCTGGTAGAGGTAGAGCATCCGCCTCGCGTGCAAGAGGACCCAGGTTCGAATTCCCGTGCCGCGCAATTCTACACCAAATTTGAACAAAATAGAAAGAACTCCACGTGTCGATGGAACTGCATATCCTGGCCTGGGGTGCGCCCTGATCTCGGTTGACGATAACCGACAATGCACTCCCTCACCAGAACAAGATTTGGCCACCCTGGTGTAGTACTTGCCCACAGCCTTTTATCAACCAATTAACCCTCGGCCCTAAGTCCCCAGCTGCTGCGGAATACGTGACCAAGGCGATGGTCAGACCTGTGATGCAGCGGAGGGTGCTAAAAATCACTGGCTCCCGACAGGCCGCCATTGGAATGTGAACCTGGCAATGTTTAACGCTAGAACATTATTTAGTGAGGCTAGCCTAGCAGTGCTGCTCAAATAACTAGCGGGCATTAAATGGGATATATCACAGGGCTTAGTCAGGAGGACTGGTGAGGTGTATACAGTACGCGCACATACTGTGCTATCGCGAATTAGCGGATAAACGAGAACTAGGTGTGGGATCCCTCGTCAATTAGGATATAGCTGACAACATAGAAGAGTTCCATAGTATTAACGAAAGGGTGGCAGCTATCGTAATTAAGCTCAATAGGAAGTACAAGCTGAAGGGGGTGCAGGTCAAGGCGTCTACATCAAGCCATGATAACCAGATCGTTCAAACCTTCTATAAAGAAGTGGAATCAGCAATGAACAAAATAAAATCATAGTACACTGTACTGATGAGTGACTTTAATACGAAGGTAGGCAAGCAGGCGGTGCCCCGCCGCAGTGGCTCAGTGGTTAGGGCGCTCGACTACTGATCCGGAGTTCCCGGGCTCGAACCCGTCCGCGGCGGCTGCGTTTTTATGGAGGAAAAACGCTAAGGCGCCCGTGTGCTGTGCGATGTCAGTGCCCGTTAAAGATCCCCAGGTGGTCGAAAATTATTCCGGAGTCCTCCACTACGGCACCTCTTCTTCCTTTCTTCTTTCACTCCCTCCTTTATCCCTTCCCTTACGGCGCGGTTCAGGTGTCCAACGATATATGAGACAGATACTGTGCCATTTCTTTTCCCCCCAAAACCAATTATTATTATTATTAAGCAAACGTAGACAACGATGAAAAAGGCTCTAGGAATAGCTGGGGGAAGTTTTTGGTGGAGCACACAGATAGAAATAAGTTACAAATAATGAATGCCTTCTTCTGCAAATGAGAGAACAGGAAATGCACATAGGAAAGCCCCAATGGCGGGACTAAAAATGAAATAGACTTCATACTATGCGCCCACCCTGGCATCCTGCAAGATGTGGCATTCCTCGGAAAGGTGCGTTGTAGCGACCACAGAATTGTAGGGCCTCGAATTAGCTTAGACTTGAAGAGGGAAGTGAAGAAACTAGTGAAGCGGAGGCCCATCAATGAGCTATTGGGCAGTGAGAAAGGAGAGGAATTGAGGATATCTCTGCAGAACAGATATTCGGCTTTAACTGATCTTACACCAGTCATTTCGGAGTGCGCCATAGGAGTGGGCAGTAGAATGATGGTTCAACATGATACCAACAAGCCATCTCAAGAGATGAAAGATCTGATAAAAAAACGCCAAAGCATGAAGGCATCTAACCTTGCATACAGAATAGAACTTGCAGAGCTATAAAAATTAGAGAGATTTAGCATATTGGTGACGTACTAACGGAGACATATACCAGTTTTGCGTAAAGAAGCTGCACATGTGCATTTGGGATAGCACAGCAGGGTAAGGTCACTGCGCGTGTGGAACAGGTGTACGTAAAACCATTAAACGTATCCACTACTACATTTCTAGTATGCTAAATCTATCTACTAATAAACAAGTGGAAGGTAGCTGACATAAGGAAGTTCAATATGGAGAGAATCGAGCATGGTCTAAAGAACGGAGGTAGCCTGAAAGCGGTGAAGAGAAAACAAGGCATAGGTAAATACGAGATATATGTATTAAGAGACAAGGAGGGCAATGTCATTAGCAATATGGATAACGTAGTTAAAGTAGCCGAAGAGCTCTACACAAATCTATACAGTATTCAATGCCATCAGAATGTTAATGAGAGAGAGAGAAGTGCACAGCAATAGGACATCCCACCAGTAACGAAACGGGAAGTAAAGAAAGGCAATGCAAAAAGAGGAATGCAGCTGGTGAGGATCAGGTAACAGCAGATCTCTTGAAGCACGGAGTGGAGATTGTGCTAGAAAAACTAGCCACTGTGTATACACAATGCTTTAAGACCTCGACCATACCTGAATCTTGGAAGAATGCTAACGTTATCTTAATTCACAAGAAAGGAGACATTAAGGACGTAAAAAAGTTATAGACCAATCAGCTTAGTGGCCGCTGCCTACAAAGTATTAACTAAGGCAATCGCGAATAGAGTCAGGGTAACCTTAGAGTTCAATCAAGCAAATGATCACACAGGCTTCCGTAAAGTATACTCGAGAATAGAGCATATTCACATTAATTAGGTGATAAAGAAATGCACAGAATATAACCAACCCCTATATATAGCCTTAATTGATTACAAGAAGTATTTGACTTGGTGGAAACCGCAGTAATCATGCAGGCACTGCAGAATCAGGGTCTATTAGAGTATTATGCGGAAATACAGGCAGATAGCTGTAATGGCTGCGCAGCTGGCAAGTCACGCAGGCACTGCGGAATCAGGGTGTATTATAGTTTTGTGCGGAAATACTGGAAGATATCTGTAACGGCTGCACAGCTATCATAGTCCTCTGTAAAATCAACAATGAAATTGCAATAAGGAATGGCGTCAGGCAGGAAGACACAATCTCGCCAATGCAATTCGCAGCCTCTTTTCAGGAGGCATTCCGAGGCCTGGATTCGCAACAGTTGGGTCACTCGCCAAGCCACTCATGAGATGAACTGAAAAGCATGATCCATGAGTTCGACAGGAAGAGCACAATGGTGGGTCTAAAAGTTAACATGCAGAAAACCAAAGTAACTTTCAACAGTCTCTCAAGGAAACAGCAGTTCACAATTGGTAGCAAGGTGATGGAAGTGTTAAGGGAGTACGTCTACTTATGGCAGGCAGTGACCGCTGATCGGGATCATGAGAGGGAAATAACTAGAATAAGAATGAGGTGAAGCGCATACAGCAGGTTCGCTCAGATCATGAATGGCAGGTTACCAGCATCTAACAAGAGAAAAATATATAACAGCTGTATCTTATTGGCACTCGCCTATGGGGCAGAAATGTGGAGACTAACTAAAAGGGTTCAGCTTAAGCTAAAGACAACACAGCGAGCTGTGGAGAGAAAAATGATAGGTGTGTGTAACATTAAGAGACCGGAAGCGGGCAGAGTGGGTGAGGGAACAAACGCGGGTTAATAACATCCTAGTCAAAACCAAGAGGAAGAAATTGGCTTGGGCAGGTGCATGTAATGCAAAGGCAGGATAACCGCCAGACATTAAGGTTAACGGAATGGAAACCAAGAGAAAGCAAGCATAGGAGGGGGCACAAGAAAGTTAGGTGGGAGGATAAGATTAAGAGGTTTGTGGGGATATGATGGCCGCAGCTGGCAAAGGGCGGGGTTAATTGGAGAGACATTGGAGAGGCCTTTGCCTTGCAGTGGCTGTAGTCAAGCTGATGATGATGATCCTCCATTATTACACTTTCTTCTTTACTTCCACCTACCCCTATGCCCTGAGCCGCCGTGGACCCCTAAAAAGGTTGTGCTCAGCCTGCCAGGCGCCAGCCAATCTCTACTCTGTCTTTAACTAAAATCTTGTGTAAAGCCTCTGCCAAAGCCTGCTCTATGCACTTCCCTGTTTATGTCTGCCATTTCAAAGCCTTTCTCCAGGCCTAACTTCCTTATCTCCAGATTAACAGCCACAACGTCCTTGGCAACCTCTCCGTTCCGTCCTTACACTTCCAGCACTATGCACACCCTGATCTGCACTTGCTGTGCTATATCATCCTTATATCGTCAACTCCCTCCCCTAATCTTTCCACTACTTGTGCGGCGTCACCATTCAGGACATCAATTAGGTCCAGCGCTACCACTACCAAATTGCGTCTTCCTGTCTGTCGCCATAACAACATGCCGGTTGGATGAATGGACAGAAAATGGGATCGTCCACTTTAAAATGGTGTGGTGGCAGCTGCCGCCTTGCTCGGCTTTTTTTATTTGTTAATGCGAAAGCATTAGATGGCTATGTCGCGTCAGCAAAAGCTTCTCCGCACGATTGTGTCGTTCTATAAAGATATATGTGCAAAAGTTTGGTTGTGTTAGGGTGTGATGAGATCTCGCTGTGGGGAAATTTGGTTGATGAACTGCAATTAGTGAATTAATTACACTTCGGCGACACAATAGTCACGAACGCCAACATAACACCTGGATGTCAAAACAGCCACGGATATCACCTGGACTTCAAAACGGAAATAAATTAAAAATAAACATAAAAAATAAAAATAAATAAAAGTAAAAATTGATGAAAAACTAAAAATAGAATAAAAATCACCAGATTGCCTACCGGGGTCGTGGAAAAAACTCCCGTTCTAGGAAGTTCTTCCATGCTTTCACATTCCTCTACGTGAAATGACTCAAGTGCACTCCGAATTTTTTTTTTTTCTCCGTGGAGCTGCATCCAACCTGCCGGTCTGCACTGGCGGTGCTACTAGATGCCGACACAACAGCGAGCTGTCATCCATATTGCATAATATCTTGTAGGTTGGTCCATCCTTTCACGGGGCTGTGCCCCTCTTAATACTGTGCAAGACCCGTTTGACCTCTTCAAAAATAAGAGTCCAGCCCATTTACAATGGCTGCAGATATAACGAACACATGCGTATTATGAATGAGGGCGATGCAACCGTCAATAAATATCTATTAGGGCTATTGCATTGCATCTCGGATACAATGAACAAGTGCGGCAACACAAATCGGTTGCAACGAACGGGGAGGCGCCACAAAATCGGCCCCACCGTCGAAAACCTCATACTTCCTGTAGTGCCAGTGACTGAAGTGCACCTCCCGGTCCCCGTGGCGAAATCTCCCCTCTTCTTTGGAAAAGAATGTGGTTGCTCAAGAAAGTAGTATTAAATCTGGCATGATGTCTACAATGCAAACGAAACTTCTTACCAGATGCGGCCATAATGCAGAGCTGAGAAGGCAATGCTTCGCGTTACCATCTTTCTATAGACTGGCACAAGGTGCGACAGCAGCGTTTAATTACAGACAGCAGCGGCCGACGGTTGCCGTTTGTCACCAGCAAGTCTATCAGGCCAAGGTGGTTTGTGAGCTATGTACGCATACACTACAGGCCCAACACAAAGATGTGGATCACAAACGACTTTTGTTTTTTAAACGAGTATGCCACTAGGCATTAGCTTAGAAGGGGGTGGGTTATAGGAATGATGCATGACTGTACGCAGAGTTGCTCATTGATTTCGAGCACTACATGGCGGAAAACTGTGGGGAGCCCGTGTGTGAGGTGACCAATTGCGTCTGCCACCGAATGCAACATGAAAGACCAGCCACTCAACATAGTATCATTCACAAGCTCTAGGTGCCTTATTGGCAGCGCGCCACAGCGTATGCCAGTAGTAACTTAAGAGATCAGCTGCCGATGTCAAGGTTAGGATCTCTTTGTTCACAACCGCTAAAATGATTCAAACCGCGTAGACGAAAATGACTGCATTGGAGTGCATTACGAATTGCTTCAATGGGGCAAGATATACGCACCCAGAAACGACGGAGGACGCATTCGATAACCCACGAGTTCAGATGTACTTGGACATTGGCAATGTGTCATTCAAAGTTGGCTGGATATGAATTTCTTTAGAACGACTTGGTTTACACGGGAATTGACGCTTACATAGAAAAGCTATACACTGATGCGGCTAAAGGAAGCGAGCATAAGCAGTCCCAAACTACCAAGAAAAAGAATATTATGAAGATGATGCCAAGGAGGCCGACCTAGCACCAGCTGCCGTGAACGCTTCAACCGTGATAAATTATATCGCATCCCCAAAGCAACTTGTTAGCATCAAGTGCGTCGGCGAGGAACACATGACGTCTCTGGCAAGCTTGGAAAGTGCCACGATAAGGTCTACCTTTAAAAAGCAGATGCGCATAAGGAGCTTTAAAAAATAAAAGGCAGTTGCGTCTGACTTTGTATTTTCGCAGTAATATGGGATGTCCACTTACTACGAACCTTGGATGCAATGAACGCACTCTGTGTGGACGTCAGGTTCGTTATAAGTGGGCTCGACTTATCCGGGTATAGCGACATGTTTGACTTCGGCGGAATGCGTTATAAGACTGTGGGATCTACTGCCAGATCCTGGGGAACGTAATTTTCTTCAAATGGAACTGCCACAGTGGCTCACTTATGCTTTAAGAAAATGAGCTTTTGGGCAAGTTGCTAGCTTAGCTTCGACATAACTGCAGGACGTTTTATTCCCTGTGTGGTTGTTTTTTTCGAGCTGCAGTTATGTCTAAGTTCAGTTATGAGCTCGGCTGCTGACTACAAAGACATGGATTCAATCCCAGCCACAGCGGTCGCATTTCAATCAATGGAGGCAAAATTCTAGAGACCTGGGCTTCAGAGGGCCATCAGATTTAACATGGCAGGATGACGCTGAGCACGAGGGTAGAAGTGTTCGCTTTTAGAGAGCATTTGAAACTCTCGAATGCCTTCGTGGTGCTCCGTAGGCTGGAATGACATCTGAATTGAATGCCATTGAAAAACTGTAGCAGACAAAGACAGGCAGTTGAGCTGAATGGCACTGGGTTTGACAGCATTTGAAACGTAGAAGGCGTTGGAGGCTCATTAATTCGGACGAACTCCTCACAGAGGACCACGAGGTATGACCGGTACAGGAAGTGGTGGCCAGAACACGAATTATGTCGTGCAGTTCTGCATCAGACGTGCGCACAGTTTATGATAGCTGGAGGTTCCACTCTCCTCCAAAAACTGACCAGCATCATAGTTTTGGTAGCACTGCACGAACAACGTTTTGGATAGCGATTAGCACGCCACCTATTCTGGGCCTCAACGTGCCATGGCCACGCATTTTCCTCGCATCCGTACGTATGGTTTTTCCCTTTTGCTGCATCAAAACTGCGGGGTTGGCTTGCACTGTTCACAGTTGGTGGCTCTCGTATGCAATGATGCCGCTTTTCTGTGGAGTGGCTTTTCTGCTACAGAATCGCGTTGCTGAGGTGCCATTCCGGTTCGATGTTCTTACCCGACAGTATGCACACAGTGCTTCTCACAGAATAGCAAAACAATAGTCGAAGCTGCGCAGCTTTCCTCTCATACAATTGAGGCCCAGACATCCCATGTTTGCTATAATGTGAACGTTTTTTGGCAGTTTTTTGTTCTTTCTTGGGAGTAGGAGAAGGAGGAATTCAAAAATTCCAACTTTCGGATAATAGAAACAGTTTCCTTTTCCGGTCCACTTAAGTCCGAATTCCCGAGCTTTTGCCCAGCACAAAGCAGCGCCACTGCTATACTCTCGGACAACGGCTGCACAGCCAAGTCTGGGCAGGAAAGGGAAGGGGATGGGTTTCTGTACCTATGCCGGGCAAGTGGTCTACCTCAGCCCTAACGACCTCGCACTATCTCTTCAACTTCTACGCTGTGCACCCCTAGCCTGAACAACAAACAAGCCAGTGCCTACTGCTCGGGGACAAAGGCTCGTCTCCTTAACTTTCCAGCCTAGCCTTGGCTGCAGAGCCACAGAATGTTGTTTGGCAGTGTAACAAAGACAAGTCGTACTTGGTCCTTGTTTTAGAAATAGCAGCAACATGGCAATACAGACTGTTTTGTAGCCACATATTACTCCCATGGAGAGCCAGCAAGGGTCATTCAAGAGGAAGTTTTCCTGGCTTGGAAACTGCGATTCAGGATATTTCTATTACACATAATATATTAAAACTTCACATGGTAATACATTTGTTCTTTTCTACCCCTGAGCTCAGCGGTTATTACAGAGGACCTAGCTGCATAAGCAATGGCAGAACTCCAAGATACAAAGTTGGTAATACCAACACAGACACTTTATAGCATCCCTGTTACACAACGACAAAATTTGGGAAAAGAGATAATCTTCACTTTCCTTAAAATGGGTGGGAGATCAAGAAGCTATGCTCTAGGAACCTCATGTGCTCCAATTTTGTCGCAGCTGTGGAGACTGTATCCACGGAATGTCCATAATGGAACTATCATTCCTGCTGTCCGCAGATCTCAAGCAATTCAGTCTGGCACAAAGAGAGTTGCAAATAGTGGCAACATAAAAATTGAAGCAAATAGAATAGCACACATGGTCACGATACAAACCCAGCAGAGCATCAAAGATTCCACAAACAGGAATTGAGTAATGTAACACATACGCAGTGCATCGTGGACAAAACACAAAATGCACCCCCTGCTTCAAAGGAGCAGAAAAGTGAGTTCTTGAAGACGGTAGTTGTTGTACTCATTTAGTTCTCGCAGCAGGTGCCAAGTAAAAAGCAATCTGCATTGAACAGGAGATGCTTCTGCACAGATCCCAGACGAGTTACAAAGTCCCACGCAGTGCACTGTGATCACAAGTGACGTGCAATAGACACTCCCTCTTGCTTCCTACAGCAACTATTCCACCTGTGCTTTAAAGGGCTGCTGACGACAACGCTATCACATATTTTTGTTAGTAAAATCGTAGTCCGTCAATGTTTTTCTCTGGTCACGAAACTCTGGCCAAAGTTTCATATAGGGACAGTGTGCGCTGCTAGTGGCACAGCTGTAGGAGAGGGGGCACGAATAGCTGCGCACATTCTGTTCGCAGCGGCCGTTTTCCGGCCCATGGGCTCACATTCACTTGGTATTTGTGCTTACCATGGATGCTACTTTACTGGTCAGTAAAGTAGAGATCGGCGGCGGCTGCTAGTAAACATTGCTAGCAGCTGTTACCTGACCAACAATTAATGCGTGAAGTTCCTCTCGTTGCTTTTATAAATAAGTGACTTTTGTACATGTGTCCAGCCTGCGCATTCACTTTCACTGCAACTTGCCTGCAGTGTCACTCTGGAAGATCTAGCATAGCTGTCAGTAACATATCTATGTGTGCCTGGATTGCGGCTGTCTCGGCCGAGTCCTTGCTTTCATCGAAGTGCATTAGACTGCTAATGGCTGGCACTTACCTTGTAAGAAATACTGCAATCTCACAAATGCTGAAAACAAGATGTCAAGGTGGTATTTTAAGAAGAAAAGCGATCACATAACGAATGCACCGGCAGTTTAATGATGCTATTTCAATTTTTTTTGCAGACACTTTCGGAGGTGGCAAGGCCAGCTGCTGAAGACTTGCTACATAAGCCATTTATTTACTTTGTCAAGCTGCGACGACGTAGGCACTGGCAAGTGCAAAGAAATTTTGAATTTCTTGTTCATTGCTCATGTGCTAGCTTTACGTTACCAAAATGAGATAAAAGGTGTGAGCAGCCGCGCAATAAATAAAAAATGAGCAATGATAGGAAGCATGGAGCAAAATGAAAAACGGCAGGGGTTACACGCAGTTAAGCAAAGTAGACTTGCGAACGCATGTGTTTAGCCTGGTTGGCTCATGGTTTTCCTTTGCTGGGCTGTTGGCACGTCAAGAGAGGATATTAGACTCAGGTTAAGCTCTGATCGAGATTAAGCTGATCTGATCTGCTCGCTCCATGTGTGGAAGTTGATGAAGCCGATGACGTGAAATGCGCAGCGTGAGAGTGTGTTGTAGTTCACACGAGGCATGATCGGCTGCAGGGATACCATAGTGCTCTCATCTCGTGCAGTGGCCAGTGAAGCTGATCTGATCGTGCCACTGCGGCAATATTTATTTCATTTCTGCACCCTCAAAATCAGGGACGCCACAAGATTCTTGGCTCGGTTTGACCCCGTGAAGTAGGGCTTTCGCACTACAAGCCATGAGCACACTGAAGAGTACAGCCGTCTAAAATGAAACACCGTTACAGATTCTTGCTCAAGTACACTGGTAGGTCTTCGAGTATCCAGGGGACGGCGCCGGGCCTGAGTTTCAGCTGCTCGCGTTGATGTGACACTGCTTCTCCGCTGACCACAAACTCGTCAGGCCGAATTAAATCAGTGGGGCCAAGTACCTCTCGCAGGCACGGAGATGCTTGGAGTCGAAGCTAAATCCACCGCTTCCCTGCTGGGGTATCGCCTGCTTTCATATTTTACGCTGCTCGGCATTGTTTGCGCACAGAACAGCGAGGCCTTTATTTATTTATTTATTTTATTTTATTTCAGAATACTGCCGGCCACTGCTTGGCCCAAGCAGGAATGAATTTACATTGTTACATAACCAAAAGAATAAAGTTATACAGTATTAGCAGCACACGGCTACCAAAAGAATAAATCAAACAAATAAAATTATACAATATCAGCAGCACACGAATACAAAACATACATATAAACAATATTAGCAGGTAAGTAGACGATGTAACGCATCAGAAAAATTTTGTGAGGAAAAAACAGATGCCGGTAGCAAACTCCAATCTTGCACTGTTCTAGGCAAAAAACTGTGTTTGAAACTGTCAGTTTTGGTGAAAAGGGGAGCAAGTGAATGCTCATGAATGCCCCGAGTCCTTCTTACTAGAGGACGCTTAATGCACTCTGGAAGCTTGAGTTTATTTTTTCCTTTTAAACTATTAAACAAGAATATCAATATTTCTGCGGGTTTCTAGTGCATAAATGTTATTTGAGATCATTAACTGTGAGGGAGAGTCTTCCTTTTTGTATTTTCCATATATAAATCCAACCGCTTTGCTATTGACTTTTTCAAAGATCATTATGTCTTTTTTCGTGCATGGGTCCTACACTACTGAAGCATATTCAAGTAAAGACCGCACGCAAGTTTCGTAAGCCAGTTTTTTTATGTGTTCTGGGGCAATTTTTAGCTTTAGTCATAAAACCCAAAGCTTTCGTAATGCAGCTGTAGAAATATTAGTAATGTGTGCCGACCATTTTATTGTCAAGTGTTACGCCTAAATATTTATATTTCTCAACTTCCAAAATCATATTGCCGCGAAGAAGGTAAAAAAGCAAACTGTGAGACTTTTTTCTAGTTATACGTAAGAAAACAGTTTTTTCACTATTACCTAAGTTCCATAGCCCATTTCAGACACCATTCTTTAATGGCAAAAACTGCTTTTTTTACAGAGCTGTGGTCATGTTCGGATGAAATTTTTTTAAACATAACACAGTCATCTGCGAATAAATTAACAGAGTGAGACAATCGCGTCGACAGCTTTTCGCCACTGTAGACGGGAGTCAATAATGACGCCCAAGAAACGCGTGTGGTTGAATTGACGGATGCATGAGTGACCGAGGTCTATCTTCAACCGCGCTTGACGTCTTCCTATACCTGGAAACAGAACAAAGCAGGACGAGTAGTCCTAATACCTTTTCATCTTGGAATGTGCCCACGGGCGCTCCTGCGCGCCTCAGCCGATTGCGGCTGGTGATAAGTGGAGGCTGCAGGATAGTGCTATCGCGCTCTATTATTAAAGGCCAAGTGTAAACGACTTCCAAGTTTTTTTTTTGTTTAGATATGTGATGTGGAGGGTCGACTTACATTCGAGTCGACTTACAATCGTGTAAATACGGTATGCCTATATAGACATGTTCACCAAGAGAGCGTGTGATGCTATGCAGATTTTACACGTAAAAATGTCAGCACTAGGCCAAGCAACTACACCATTGTATTCGGCGGTAGTCATTTCTTTTTTCAAGGCGAAATTGCAGAAAATGTCAATTAGGCATTACAAGTATTTTTCACATGGACCGAGCAAGCTTTTTCCCTTGGGCCCATAAAGATCCTCAGGATCCATGAATTCAAAACCCGTTAAAATGTAGTGTCAAGTGCAAACGAGGACTGAAAATATTCCTCACAATGAGACGGCCCCTTTTGCTCTGAGGCAGAGAAGCATGTGCATGGTGTGGTGCAGCAGACTAAACCCTAGCCCCACTCTGCTTCAAAGGAGTAGACACCAAATTTTAGTCGCTTGTTCTGCCTTTGAAATGATTCGCAGCACATTAGAAAACATGGAAAGTCACATGGAGTGTGCAAATAGCTAGTAGATAACTAATAACGGAATTTTTTTTCTCATGCTGATTCGGTTTCTCTTTCAATAGTTGATAGATGACAGTGGCATCACAAAAAAATTTGAGTTATGTGAAACATATAAAAACTGCAGTATGTCACTGCTTTGTTCATATTATTTGCACCAATTCTCACGCAAGCCTGTCCAACGGTTAGAATCACAAAAATTGAACAAGCAGCAATTAAACCATAGCTTCTGCATGACTCAAATGACATGAACTCTTGGGTTGGGCTGTTGAAACCGAGAGCAAAACAACCCCCAAAAAAGTTCCATTGCAAATTATTTATCTGGCACAGGTGAATGCCATTTTGTGACTGATCTATATTATTGTGTTGTGCACCATTCCAACGCAAAAAACATGCATCCAAAAATTTGGTGTCTCTGCTCCTAAAACCCACATATGCCGAAACTTCAGAAATTTGAAAAAAATTAAAATATTCTCCATATAAAATGTTGATTTCACAATTCAGAATCATATTTTAATTGGTAAAAATATTTTCCTCAACACCAACTCCTGACCCACCCTATAATCTAGGATACTAGGCAAATTCGTTACATGTTATGTGTGGTGAAGCTTCAAACATCTGACATCGACGTTTAAATCACATTCCTCCCCCATGCGATGATTTTCTTAAGACAATGTGAAAAAATAATTTTTCTTGCAGAATCACAATGTAGTCAATGGGGTTGAGTTTCAAAACTGGCATCTAGAGAAGACTAAGGGATCTCTGAATGCAACTACCACTACCCTAGCACAAAAACAAGTTAAGACCCTGTTGAACTTATGAGTTACTGTGCAAAAAAGTGGTGTGCTACATGTAGTACGCTAAGCATACATATATGGGTTAAAGGTGACCTTCTACAAGCTGCAACACCTGTTCATCCGCTTATGTACAACAAAACAGAGAGGGACAGCAAATACACAACAGTGCTGCACTGCACTGACATGAGAAACAGCGCAGTTGACGTTGGAGTGTGGATCTGACGAAATTCCATAAACGCAAAGCAGGTCTTCAGAAACATACATATGCATCAGAACTGACTAGGACCACTTGACAAAGTAAGGTCAAGAACAGTAAAAAGAAAACTGAAGGTTATCAGAACATGGTTTAGAAATGTGTGCTATCTTCCTTGCCTGTGGGGTTGAAAGCATAAGTGTGGTTGCTGGTGTAAGCACCTCTTCTTCACTACAATATTCAGAGGCTAAGCTCTGAGATGAATTTACAAAAGCACAGTGCATAAGCACTAGGTACCATCAATTTATAGAAGTCGATAACATGCAAAGCAACATGCAACAGAATTCTAGCGTGTGTGAGGAGTTTGAGCACAAGAATGTGGTACACAAAACACAGAAATTTTGGCCACATAACAGCTGTGAAGAGCGCGATGAAGCAATTTTATTACTGAGACCTCCATTGACACATTCCAGTCATATTTTTAAGTGTGGGCTAGCTGCACACACATTTTATTCTTCCTACAGCATGTGAAAACAAGAATGTGAGCGAGAAACTCTGCTAAAGACTGCCATTTGTTTGCAGCGGACGCAACTGATCTTAGTTAAACCTGATGGCTGCATGCTATGAATGCATTGTGGGAAGCATGCGAGGAAACGGGGCAACAAGAAAACAGATGAGACAAAAAGCTTGCCTGGAACGCGTTTTACCATTCAATGGGTCTTAAGGGGGCATGTGGCTTTGAACTCCAACTATTTTTTGATGAACTTCGAAAAAACATTTTCTGCATGTTAGCAGTGCTTTCAAACTTAAAAGGGCCATGACATGGTCGTTCTTCATATTGCAGTTTAGTGCTTCAGTAACTAATACAAGAGCTTATGATTCAGTTTAAAAAATTTCGCTGCCCTGGACGCGCTGTATGTTTAAAAAAATGCGATTGAAATTGAGAACGGGAATCTCCTCCCACAGGCAGCGACCGCCATATTGAATGCCGTTATGACGTCCCCAGGGCATACACGGAGCAGTGTCATCTGCTCTCGTTGCTGCAATATGTGCAGCGAGGTCACTTGTCCCCTGTACTTCCGTGAGCGATCGAAGTAACAGTCGTCCCCCATGTATGAGTGACTGGTGCCGCAAAAGCGTTAATAATAGTAACGCAGTTATTCTTCGGTATAGGTATAGGGGCCGGTTACACTAGGCCGATGGGACGGTGATCGGCGGTCGGTTGGCTGGTCGGTATGTAAATGCCATCGCTGACGCACTGGTCTGTCAAGTTAGACCGACGACGATGCCAGTACGACCAACGACCCCGTATTGCAGTAGTGTAAGGAGTGAACTTAGTGGGAACTGGCAGAGTATGGTGGGGGACTAGTTGGTATGATATTCTATTCTATATAAACTTAAGAATTTTAACACTTATTGAACCTGATGCTAGCCACGGCGACATATGCGATGTCCGTGCACCAGCGAAGATGTGCTTTCATTTGGTGCCTGCGCACAGAACCGATCGGCTAGGCAATTAAGCGACACGGGCAGAAAACGCCGCACGACGGTGCCGCTCGTTGCTCGTCGCCTGGGCTTGTGCGGCCGAGCGAAAGCTTCACGCCCGGTGAGGCGACGGCTCGAAAAACTGCGCTTGTGTACCTTATCCTTATCGAAAAAAGCGAAACGAGCCACTGCGTTTCATATCTTCACACTTTCTTACTAAGCAGCGGGGAACTCCTGCCAGATGCTTGAATTTCGGCCGACGGTGGACCGCCGGCCCCTTTCGTGACGAGGCCTAGCGAGTACGCAGGATTTGTGTGTGCGATTTCGGCGATTGCGGAGAGCAAATTCGCAAGTTTTAGCGCCTGCAAATAGCTGTCGAGCCTAGTTTTGGCCATAGTGCCCTCAAAGCAACGACTGCCTACATCACAGGGCGCGAGTACAGCAAGGGGGAAGTGCCTATATGTGATCCGGTCTGCACAGCATGTACTGAAGGCAGCCGGCAGCAGCCGTCGGCGTCCACTGTGGACAACAAATCTGGTTGTTTTCATTAATTCAAGTAATGTCCGAACGTATCTTTAGCTAAAGCGCTTTAAAATCAAATACTGGAGACTAAGAGGAAGCAGATACAATTAGCGGGAAGCGCCGGTGCTATGCGAAGTGTTTCCCAAGCAGGCGATATAGCATCAGCGGCGCTTATTGCAGTGTTATCACAGTGTGTAAACCAATAAAACTACAATTTGTGAGAAATACTATGTAATATTTAAGATAAGGAGGGCCCACCTTGAGTTTTATGCCAAGCAAACGAGCAGTACTGTTTGCGCACAGCTATATAAACAACCCCAGCACGAGGCTGCAGTTGTCGAGATCATCGCATTCCTAGGCCACAATACGCATGCACGGTAAACGCTAAATGATGTACTATTATTTTCAGGCACTCATTTAGGCGGCGGCAACTATTCATCGGTGCGGGCAGTGAAAGTGTTCCAGCCGCATAGGGTTTTGCAAGCGGCTTGGTTCCTGCAAAAGGGTTCTACGAGCCAAAGGGAATGTATGTTCGACTTACAAATGCACACATGCAGCAAGGAAGTCGTCGCAATCGGCACTTTCCTCTGCTCCTTTCGTGCCTCAAGGTTACTCTAGTGCCACCTTTTGATAATTTGAGTTTAATTATCGAGCCGACGAATAACGGACAAGAACTTGGTAGCTAGCCACAAAACGCCGCGGCTTTCACGGCGCACATCGGCGAAGGCATGGACGGCACCTGCTGCTTTTCACATATGGGAGCACTTGACTGCTCAAAAGAGACAACACTCATAACAAACGAACAGCATGCTTCTAAGCGTAAATAATAAAGCAGGGGTCCATCAATTTCTGTTTCCTCAACAATTGGACAGTCGGCACCACGAGCAAGTCCGCTTTCCCAAGGATCACTCGGCTCGCGTAGTAAGTTGAAGGCTTCCCAAAAGAGAACACGGAGAATGCATTTTATTTCACTAGGCTAAAAGAAAAAAACTTTTCGAGCGACCGCTGTCTACGGTGTGCATGCAAGCACCTCAACAAAGCGCAGCAGACGACGCGGGGCGGGTATGCCCCTCTGACGTCAGTGATCAGAGGTTGCCAGACCAGCAAGCAGTTCGAAAAAGAAACTGAGAAAATTTGTTTTAAAAACATTTACCGCACAGAATCAATTGAAACTTGGGGGAATTTTAATTTAACAAGTTGAGAATTAAATGCGATAAGCAGGGTATGCGTGAAAATAGGTTGTCATGGCCCCTTTAAATGCACGAAATTTTCAGTGTTATATCTGGATAACTGTTTTTATACAATTTTTTTCTCAAACATCTTGCAAAACACCTGCAGACTAGACTAAGTGTGGTAGAAGACTGGTTCAGCATTCGTTGCATTTCCGACTGCATGCTAAGCGTGATGACATTTTTTTTAGTTTTTTTTTCCATGGGACAAGTTCTTCCTTTCATCTTCTTTTCAGTACACATATATAAGAATATTCAACAATATATAGATTCATGGCCATACAGTTTGAGTAGAGTAGTCTATAAACTTAGAAGTGTCTAAAGCGTAAGCATGATGTCAAACCAAAAATCGACAATTCATCAAAATGGAAAAGCAGAGATGTCATTGCATAGAGAACATTTCTCTGGGCGCGACAAAAGAAATGGGATCAAAATAACCATGAAAAAAATCTGCCACACAACGTCAGCATCTTGTGAGAGAACTGGAAAGGAGGAAAACCAAAGCAGTGCAAACAAAAGGATGACAACAGAGAAGGAAAGACAAAAAACACGCCTCGACTTTACACAAGCGTGTAAAAGACAGACAAAGACATGCGCTTTGTTGTCTTTCCTTTTCTGTGGTCGTCGTTTTGTTTGCACTGATTTGGTTTTCTGATATGCATTGCCAAAGTGGTGCACAGAACAATTTTTTAATGCGAAAGCATTTCTTGCCTCATAAGTGGCATGGACAGGTGTCCCCACGGGCTGTGGGAACAGCGTGTCCTCATGCACTGGCGATCCTCCAGTAAGAGTGTACTTATGATTTCTAAAGATTAATAATGATTGAATGGAAAGTTTCAATGACAGAATTACTAAATAAAATAAATAATTAAATAATAAGACAATTTTGGTATGCTAATTACTCTGAGTAATTAACAAAACTGGTGAACTGCTAGTAACTCCTTCAGAACTGAACAATTTAAAATAATGATGAGCGGTTATTGCACTCGGCTACTGATCAGGAGTTCTGGGGTTCAGTTTCGATGAAGGCGAAAGATCCCCAGGTGGTCGAAATTATTCCGGAGCCCTCCACTACGGCACCTCTCTCTTCCTTTCTTCTTTCACTGCCTCCTTTATCCCTTCCCTTATATCCCTTCATCCCTTCAGGTGTCCAACGATATATAAGACAGATAATGCGCTATTTCATCTCCCTAAAAAAACTAATTTTCAACCAATTTTTGCAAAAATTATCAATAAGAAAAATAATTATGCCAATTAAAATTATACAAAGAATGGATAACTAATACCCATTAAAGATTAATTACACTACTAAGTAAGACAGGGCAACAGAACTCGAGATGCTTTCACATTTCTGCACGTCAGGAGCCTTAAGTGCACCTTTAATTTTTTTTAGAGCCCTTCCTGATGACTTTCAGGTATGAAACTTCAGGGCAGTACAGAAAATGAGACTATAATGAGTTTCGAAAAGATTGCTGTTTGGCTGTTTATTGCGATTTGAAAGCCGCATGCCCCTTTAAAACACGCACTGGGATAGTCAACTGCATAACTCGTGGCATGACAAAACACACAAATCATCAATGACAGCCACATCCTTCTAAGCAAACGGCATCGGGGGCAGGGAACTTACGCAGCTGTTTTTAAATGTAATATGCCTTGGAAAGCCTGCTGCGCACATGAGAGGATAACTGGTCCAAATGGAGAGTAGCAGTGGTGGCAGCTGCATGGTGCAATGTAATGCGGGTGGGGAGAGGGCTTCTTCGCTCAGTTCCTGGGGATGCCACTCAGCATGCCAAACAAACTTTCCAAAAGGCAAGCCCAGCATGCCACTCCAGAGGGTGCAGTTCCATTGTCTGAAGGGTACAGTAACCCAGTTTTCACTCCTGCAGTACTGCAGTACAACTAGCAATAAAGCTTGCTTAGGACTTCCATGCCTTGCGAAAATTTTACTTTGCAATGGATTCTTTCAGAGAACTCCTTGTGATGTTGGCCTCTTTAGGATGCAATAATAACATTTGCGCAAGTAACACTGGGTTGAAACCCTGTTTAAGCACTAACCATGAATTCCAATCATTAGAGCATAACCTTCCCATCTTCCTTAAAAAACACAGGTACATAAGCCCCAAGCTTACAGTGACGCAATTACTTGGTCTATTCTTATCCACTCTTCTAATCTGTACAACCACACCATATATCATTACACAGCCAAGCCAGGATATATCTAATGTGGATGTTTCAATTTATTGGCTTTATCGAACACCTCGATCATCCCCTTGAAAATCTTAAGTAAAAGCACAGAAAAGTTGCTCTGTATATCAAACTCCACTTTCGTCAGTCATGAAAGTATATCGAATGATGCGCCACGCCCCTGCAACTGGTACGTCCTTGGATCGCTTTTCATGTGCGGAGATGAGTCAGCTGCACAGCCTTGGGCATCTGTTTGCAGGACCTGTGCTGTGGAAGCGCATAACGAGGTGAACATGGGGCATGCTTGAGGGTGGCACAATTTCCACGCCACATCGCTATCATACAGTGAAGGCAGCCTAACTTAACCATTGGCAGCCTTCATCTGGCGTGTTTTGGCGACTTTGCTGCCAAAGGCACTCCAGAAATCAACTGTACCTTAATTTCAAGAATGAGCTCATTAGTTTTACTACATAAATGCATGTAAGAGCCGCACCCTGTTTTCCCGAAGGAAGTGCCGTACCCAACCTTCCCACAACCCACGTCGGAAAAAGGTTTTGAAATACATGCACACACAGATGCTTTTAGGCGGCACCCACGCATGGCATGTGAAACTACAGGCTATCATCACCATCATCACTGCCAGAATTTTTCCTCCTCCGTGAAACAAGCGTAGTTTTCCTAGGCTGTCTGCTTTTTTGTATTTCATGAACTGCCGTCGAGTGTTGAAATTTTTGCGCGATGGGCAAGCACCCTAATAGCGACACGGGTGGCTTTTCACGGCTGGCAATCACGAGCAAATGGTGATAGGGCGGCTCTATGCTTGAGTGGATCTCGTCCGTATGGAACTCCATGTCTGCGGACATTGCATCCCGCAATATCAAGGTGACCGGGATCTCAAACAGTTCAGACGGCACTGAAGATGACTTCTTGTGGGATGAGCGTGCTCCGAAGAGCAACACCAGCTTGAACTCGTAAGACTCGGCGAGTCACAACAACAGAGCGTAAAATAAATGCTGGTCATTCATTCTTTGACTGGTATGAAAAAAAAATTGGCTGTGGTTTAGCTCTGGTTACACCTGGAGTGACGCGAGAGCTACATCAGGTTGAGTGGAATGCACTCAGTCGAATTGCAAAGCCAGTTTTTCGCCGCTCTGTTTCGCTGGGTATTCCTTCATCTTCATCCCTGGACATGGATTCAATCCCCCCCCCCCTCCCAACTCGACACGGCTCATGTGCACAGCTGTTGCAGCTCGGTTTCGCCGACGCTGGCAGCAGCAGCTGCTCTGCACCACGTGACCAACCAGCCACGTGACAAGGCCACGGCGCCGCCACGGAGCTCAAGGGGTGCCGCGATGAAGGCTCGAAAAGCTGCCATAGTGTAGCTCTCGCTACAAAACAAAATCCTTCTTTGTACATCACACATACGGGCCACATGCCGAAAATTGGCCCTCACATCTGGCAAAAGAAGGTGCGGCCCCTACATGCGTTTATACGGTATAATATGCTAGTGACAGCATTAGACATCTTGTGAAAAGCAGTAGCTAGTTCCCAAGCAGTGTCTACTGCAGCTTGGTTGCAAAGCAGGTTACGCCTAGCAAGCAGCGCTGCCAGCGCACTGCTTGCTAGGCACACAGCTAATGCCCTAAATATAAGAAAAAAAGTTCTGGGAAAATAGCGCAAAATATGGGGACAGCAAAGAAAGGAAACAACAAGACCAGCGCTAACTCACAACTAAAGGTTTATTCACAGGAAGGAAGGAATATAAAGAGGGCAAACAATCAAGAAAGCAAAGCAAACACACGTGTATCTACGTAGAACCGAGGAACGAACATCACTGTCATGCATGCATACAGACAGGCTGCTAACGCACAATCTAGTTTTTTTCTTCATGTAAGAAGCCTCCATAATCTCTCTGGTGAACTGTGTTTGGTGACTGTATAATGCATCACTGTGATGCAAAGTAGAGAAGCAAGATTTGCAGTCTCTAACATGTTCGGCTAGGTTAGTAGATTTATTAGCCTCCAAGGCATTAGCATGCTGAGTTAGGCGGGCGCGTGTTAATACAACGACCCGTCTGACCAATGTAGACTTGTCCGCAGGAAAAAGGAAGTTTATAAACAACTCCTTCACAGCATGGAACATAATTAGTTTTATGTTTATTCCAGCAGGTACTTTGGGATTCAATTTGTTTTTCAGCCTTTCTTTCCACCATAGCACACATCCTTTTAAGGCTTTTAGGAGCTGAAAAGACAACCCCTATTTTATACCTGTGCACCACCTTTTTCAGGTTATACGAAAGGCGGTGTACGTACGGGAGAACTGCAACCTTTTTCCTTTCTTTCACTCTGTCAGACCCAGGCACAGCAGCCAAAGTCCTCAGTTTTTTGGCTACCTTATTGCAGCCCAACAAGATGGCATCATCCGGGTAACCTGCTTCTCTTAATCTTTTAGTCTGTTCGTTGAAGCTCTTACTAATCAAATGGTCACAAGATTTCGACAAAGCAGAAAACAACGTTGAAACAGCAATTCCAGTTTTTACTGTTTTGGAATGATGCAACTTGTAGCTCAACAATGGCTTGCCAGCCCTTGGCAGGCATTCCCAACAATTATGTCCCATCTGAACTTGCAAGCTCAAATCCAAACACTTCAGCTTGTTATCGGCCATGACCTCAGTGGGGAATTGCAGACCTTGAGCATTCTCTTTAAATGCTTTCAGAACATCACTCATATGTCTAGGAAAGTTAGCTTTATCGACAAAGATTAAGAAGTCGTCAACGTAACGGAAAATCTGTGACGCTATCCCAGACAAGTTTGCTTGAATACTCCAATCTACGAAGGATAAACAGATGTCACTTAACACCGGTGCCACCATAGAACCAATGCAAACACCCGCTTTTTGCGTGAAAAGTTTACCTTCCCATTCAATGAATGTAGCCTTTACATAAAATGACAGTAATTCAAGGAAGCTAGCTACTCATACGCCACAAACCCTTATAAATTCTTCTTCATCGTTGTCTGCTGTGCTACATTTTTCCACCGCACTCATCATTTCATTGGGAGGGAGAGAGTAAAACAAATCAATTACGTCGACACTAAATACATTACAGGACCCTGGTTTATCATGCTGAAGAAATTCTACGATGCTCTCAGAGTTGCGAAGCCTAAAAGGGTCATTAATAGCCAGGGAAGCCAAATGCATCTGTAGGTGCCCAGAAACCTTATGTTGCCAAGTACGCTTCTCCGTCACAATCGCACGAAATGGCAAGCCTTCTTTATGTGTCTTGAGAGAGAAAAAAACCTTTAAACAAGGGCCTTTGCCATTTTTCACTCTTGCTCTGAGTCGGTCGAGGTTCAGTTTTTCAATTAAGCGCAGGGCCGCAGTTTTTGCTTGGTCCGATTTATCCCGGATCGGAACAAAGGTCTTCTGGAGATACTGCAAAATGGCATTTTTCTGGGCCAGTTGGTATGAATCCATGATTTGGGCCAGCATGAACTTTGGGACACAAACGAAGAGAGACACGTGGAACACGGAACACACTGCTGTTCCGTGTTCCACGTGTCTCTATTCGTTTGTGTCCCAAAGTTCATGCTGGCCCAAATCATGTCTTCTGGAGAGCTAGCATCGCCTTAGACGAGAACATTGTTTCAGGGAGGCCCACAAACCAGCCCTCCTTATCTGCTGTCAGTAGTCTCAACTAGTTCGATACTAGAAGCTTAACCAATGACCCATACCCCTGCCTATATTTGTAATCACTTGTTGTCCTGGCCAAAATGCCAGTATAATCATCAACACACTTTGGTCGGTAGTCATCGTGCACAAGACGCAAAATTGACCGGGCGAGTGCCACCTTTTCCCCTTTAAGCTTTATTGAAGAACTGAACCTTGACAGACTCAGAGCAGGAGTGAAAAAAGCGAAAGTCCCTTGTTTAAAGGTTTTTTTCTCTCTCAAGACACATAAAGAAGGCTTGCCATTTCGTGCGATTGTGACGGAGAAGCGTACTTGGCAACATAAGGTTTCTGGGCGCCTACAGATGCATTTGGCTTCCCTGGCTATTAATGACCCTTTTAGGCTTCGCAACTCTGAGAGCATCGTAAAATTTCTTCAGCATGATAATCCAGGGTCCTGTAATGTATTTAGTGTCGACGTGGTTGATTTGTTTTACTCTCTCCCTCCCAATGAAATGATGAGTGCGGTGGAAAAATGTAGCACAGCAGACAACGATGAAGAAGAATTTATAAGGGTTTGTGGCGTATGAGTAGCTAGCTTCCTTGAATTACTGTCATTTTATGTAAAGGCTACATTCATTGAATGGGAAGGTAAACTTTTCACGCAAAAAGCGGGTGTTTGCATTGGTTCTATGGTGGCACCGGTGTTAAGTGACATCTGTTTATCCTTCGTAGATCGGAGTATTCAAGCAAACTTGTCTGGGATAGCGTCACAGATTTTCCGTTACGTTGACGACTTCTTAATCTTTGTCGATAAAACTAACTTTCCTAGACATATGAGTGATGTTCTGAAAGCATTTAAAGACAATGCTCAAGGTCTGCAATTCCCCACTGAGGTCATGGCCGATAACAAGCTGCAGTTTTTGGATTTGAGCTTGCAAGTTCAGATGGGACATAATTGTTGGGAATGCCTGCCAAGGGCTGGCAAGCCATTGTTGAGCTACAAGTTGCATCATTCTAAAACAGTAAAAACCGGAATTGCTGTTTCAACGTTGTTTTCTGCTTTGTCGAAATCTTGTGACCATTTGATTAGTAAGAGCTTCAACGAACAGACTAAAAGATTAAGAGAAGCAGGTTACCCGGATGATGCCATCTTGTTGGGCTGCAATAAGGTAGCCAAAAAACGGAGGACTTTGGCTGCTGTGCCTGGGTCTGACAGAGTGAAAGAAAGGAAAAAGGTTGCTGTTCTCCCGTACGTACACCGCCTTTCGTATAACCTGAAAAAGGTGGTGCACAGGTATAAAATAGGGGTTGTCTTTTCAGCTCCTAAAAGCCTTAAAAGGATGTGTGCTATGGTGGAAAGAAAGGCTGAAAAACAAATTGAATCCCAAAGTACCTGCTGGAATAAACATAAAACTAACTACCTATGTTCCATGCTCTGCAGGAGTTGTTTATAAAATTCCTTTCTCATGTGGACAAGTCTACATTGGTCAGACGGGTCGTATTAGCACGTGCCTAACTGAGCATGCTAATGCCTTGGAGGCTAATAAATCTACTAACCTAGTCGAACATGTTAGAGGCTGCAAATCTTGCTTCTCTACTTTGCATCACAGTGATGCATTGTACGGTCACCCAACACAGTTAAGGGGGAAAGAGGGTATTAGAAAAAAAATTTTGTTAATGAAGTCACAATAATGAAATCTTCAGAGAACATGTACTTTTACGTGCCGATTCCAAATATGTTATTTAATTTTATCTACAACAAATGGTTGTGCACTTATTAAATATGTTATGTAACTTTTTGTGGAGAGCTTTCAAGGAATTCTGCTGCAAAGAACTTGCTAGAAAGCATGCTATTGGTTTCTCTTGACATTAAGCTAGGCAATAAAGGTAAAATTATCATCCTACCGATTATAGAAGTTGAGTTATAGGATTTTGAAGTTGTCACTTTAAAAACAGGAACACAAATTTTTTTTCGCGTTTGTGAAGTAGCAAGTTCAAAACCCCTGTAACTCGGCTTCTATGATAGGTAGGATAATAATTTTACCCTTACTGCATAGCTTGATGTCAAGACAAGCCGATGGCATGCATTCTAGCAAGTTACCTGCAGCAGAATTCCATTAACGCTCTCCACAAAAAGATACATAACATATTGTATAAGTGCACAAGGACTTGTACATTAAATTTTATTTATTTATTTATTTCAATACCCTAAAGGCTCAATGCGGGCATTACATAGGGGGGGATTCATCAAAGAAAACTTGACAAATATACAACACAGCATATAAACGGCTGAAGATAGAAATAAACAAGTCAAGAAGCCAGGTACAAATTAATAGGAGGGGGGGGGGAATGGCTAGGAATAGGCACTGAAAAAATGCACATGTAGCAAATCCCAGAAAACAAAAAAATCGCACCTTCAGAAGTTACAAAACATGGCATCTAACACTTCATGGAACGTTACGGCCGACACGCACACACTGAAGCAAACGGAAAAAAAAAACGCACATAATTCTACATTGAAATTTTCTAAGTATGACCAAAGAGCTGTTTGAAATGACGATGTTTCAATGATAGCCGCAATGCTAGAAGGAAGCGAATTCCATTCTTCAATAGCTAGTACCAAAGGTGAGTATTTGCGTCGCTCTGTCCGAGCGAAAATGGGTTTAGTCTTCTTTGCATGGTCTACGCGAGCCGATATGTGCGGTGCCGGGAGAAGATGTGACCTTGCACATGGTGTGTTGCTGTGGTAGAGAGTATGGAAAAAAGATAAACGGCTGAATATTCTGCGCATGACCAGAGGTGGGAGATGGAGCAATATTTTCAGTGCTGTTACACTTTGATACCGAGAGTAATGGGAAACGATGAATTGAGCAGCCTTGTTTTGCACAGATTCAAACATGGTAATAAGATAGCTATAATGAGGGTTCCAGATACCTGACGCATATTCTATTACAGGCCTGATTAGCATGTTGAATGCGTGTAGTTTTGCGTCCTGGTTGGCTTGGTGAAGTCGGCGTTTAAGAAGACCAAGTTTCTTTAAGGCTCTGATAGTGATCAGTTCAATATGAGAGCTCCAGGATAAATTACAGCTAAAACTAACACAGAGGTATTTTACCGACGCTGCAGTTTCAATGATAGTATTATTAACTGTGTAGGCATTAGGACTCGTGTTAGCAGCGGAAGTAAACTTGAGATGTTTAGTTTTATCTGCGTTAATTACCATTTGCCACCTGCCGCACCAATGAGTTAGCTCATCAAGATCAATCTGGACAGCAATGATGTCGCAAGGGCTCGATATTACTCGGTAAATTACACAGGTGTCTGCAAATAATCGTATTGTTGATGTTATGTTTGACGTGATGTCATTAATATGTATTAAGAAAAGCAGTGGACCCAGCACCGAACCTTGGGGTACTCCTGAAGCAACACCTGTCCGTCTTGATAAGAAGCTCCCTAATTTAACTGACTGAAAGCGGTTTGTTAGAAATGCATAGATCCACTGCGTAGTACGTTGATCGAGCTGTAGGTTGCGTATCTTTATCATTAGGCAGTTATGAGGCACGCGATCAAAGGCTTTGGAATGTCATATTTGGAATCAACGCACAAAGATACATGTTCCCTGAAGATCTCCTAAATGTGACTTCATTCATAAAAATTTTTGTTCGAAGACCCGCTTCCCCCTTAACCAGAGATTATGGAGGCTTTTTACATGAAGAAAAAAACTAGATTGTGCATTAGCAGCCCGTCTGTATGCATGCATGACAGTGAGGTTCGTTTCCTCGGTTCCACGCAGCTACGTGTGTGTTTGCTTTGCTTTCTTGATTGTTTGCCCTCTTTATATTCCTTGCTTCCTGTGAATAAACCTTTGGTTGTGAGTTAGCACTGGTCTTGTTGTTTCCTTTCTTTGCTGTCCTCGTCTTTTGCACTATTTTCCCGGAAATATGTGTCACCAACTCGCCCATCTTGCTATCGTGTTGAAAAAAGTTCATTTCTTGTGAGGGGTTTTGAACTCCTGCTTTGCCAGTGCAAATTCACTAATCTGCTACGGTACAGAAGCAATGGAAATTGGGGCTTTTATGCGTTACCATATAAGTCCTGCTATTTATGTTAGGTGGCACTGTTCTTCTACCTGAAGCTGCATGTGGGACCACCGTACCATTGAGCGAATAGAATCCATGGCAGTGCAGCTATGCAGTCGAGTCCTCTACTCGTGATGGAAGGGTGGCTGCTGCCAGGAGTGCGACTCCATGTGGCGTGCCAGGTTGCGGCGGTGCTTGAAAGGCCGTGCGCACACGATGCAGGTGAAGAGGGGCTCCTCCGCATGGCCCCGCATGTGGGACTCCAGGCCCGCTGGGGCCGCAAACACTGCTGAGCAGATGGCACACCTAGCCACAGGAGAGAGGAAGGAGCCACCGATGGACCACCAGCCAAAACACACATCCAGAGACTTGAAATGTAGTTACACCTGAATTGTAAGCATCATAACCTGACAAGCACTTAGAGATAAAGAGGATACAAATGTACATAGTGCTTCAACAAACAAGGCTATTAGGCTACTCAAACGTTTTTTGTGGAATCCACAAAGAGGAATATAAAATCCTGCCATGTTTCCCACCTGAGAGATTTGCTCGAAAGCAAACAGATTGTGAGTACAATGCAGATCACTAAAATTGTCTGTTTTGCGTTGGGTTTTATGGCATATATGCAGTTACAGTAGATTCTCGATGGTACGAATTGCACGGGATTACAAAAATATTCATATCATCTCGAGTGCGTACCATCCAAACTAACAACTAACAAGCCAACACAGTGCTCAAATTTGTGCCTGGCCTTTGACAACCCACGGAGGAAGGCACAAAGAAGTCTCGAGAACCCAAACAAAAAAGGCGGCCAGTCAGGATGCAGCACAAACTCCTGCCGACTCCCTCAAAGCACCGAGCTCTAGCAAATAGGCCTAACAGGTTGCACAACAAGCTAGGCCCCCGCTTGTTGTATTCCAGACGAAAGTCTGGAATACATTGCCATTGGAAATAAAGCTTGCCAGAAATTTTAAACTATCCTCTAAATTATATTTCTTGCATAATCAAGCAATCATGTGATTTCCTTTTTTGTGTTTCTGTGTTTCTTAAAATGCCGGTGGTGTATACCTTCCTTGTACGTTTGCCAAAATGCCTTGTTTTGGCATGCGATCGGACACTGGATGCTTTTGCTGTGTTAATTCGCTGTTTTCATTTTTTTCTCACTTTACATATTTATGTGGTTGCCTAAATGCCTAAATGACTTGATTTGTATTGGACCGGACACTAGCCATGTAGGCTATCGGTCCAAATATTTTGTACAATTTTTTTTTGAATTATGAAATAAAGCTTCCTTTGATTGATTGATTGATTGATTGATTGATTTAGGAAAAAGAAATTGCAATGTCAGTGCTGACACGGCAGATGAAGTGAGACTAATTCCATTCAAAAATAAGCCAAGAAACCTAGCTTCCAGACACGAAGCAGTGTCTAAAGAGCTAAACTGAACATAATGCCTTTTCTAATTGTTCTGCTCAACAAAGTTTTATTTTGAAAATTTCTATTGTTTATTTTTACAAATATGCTAATAGTTTAACTTGTTCCATGGATGTTAGTACTGATTCTTTTTGCCTATGCATACTCCTATTATGAGTTTGCGTTTTACCCCTCATTACTTCTTAAGAAAGGAGATGTCAAGGACTTGAAAAATTAAAGACCGATCAGCATACTGTTTGTTGTCTACAGGGTATTTACTAAGGTAATCACAAGTAGGATTAGGACAACCCTAGACTTCAATCAACCAAATAATCAGGCAGGTTTTCGTAAAGGATACTCAACAATAGGCCATATTCACAGTATCAATCAGGTGATAGAAAAATGTGCAGAATATAGCGAACCCCTATATATAGCGTTCATTGATTACGAGAAATCATCTGACTCTGCAGAATCCTTAGCAGTCATGCAGGCATTGTGGAATCAGGGTGTAGAAGAGTCCTGTGTGAAAATACTGGAAGATATCTGTAACGGCTGTACAGCTACAATAGTCAGTAATAAAATTGCAATAAGGAATGGTGTCAGGTGCCGGGAATGGTGTCACGAGACAACGCGCACTCGTCAGTCGGGAGCAAAAGGGGAAGACCCGTCGCACCTCTGCCTCTACCCCTCCTCGCTCGCTGGCTGCCACCGATTGCCCATCGCTCTGCAATGGCTGAGGGAATAAAATGAGGCGACCCATGAACCTGTTCTGCCTGTTGGGCCCTACACCTCTCAGCCACCCACTAGATTCAGAATTTTCGCGGAGTGCTTTAGGTAGCGTTAGGTAATGACCACCTTCGTAACATGTTCTGCCATTGCTTGTTTCGACCAAAGCTGCTGTGGCTACGACTCTGAAGCAGTAACTGTCTGACATATCTTGGTGGACCCCCGAACCACGCTGCAAGGGAAGGGATAAAGGACCGCGCTGCAAGGGAAAGGATAAAGGAGGAAGTGAATGAAGGAAGAGGTGACATAGTGGAGGACTCCGGAGGAATAATTTCGACCACCTGGGGCTCTTTAACGTGCACTGACATTGCACAGCACACGGGCGCCTTTTGCGAAACGATTAAGAAGTTTGCAGGGATATGGTGGCTGCAGCTGGCAAAGGACAGGGTTAACTGGAGAGACACAGGAGAGGCCTTTGCTCTGCAGTGGGCGTAGATAGGCTGATGATGAATACCCTCAAACTGAGGGTTCTGGAGGGTATCCTCAATAAATAATTAAATAAAGAATAAATATGCAGTTCGAATGAAGAAGACGACCAGCACCGACGTCAATGACGAAGCGCTTGCGTCGCCCGCCGGATTCTCGTTATGGAGATCTGTTGCTTGTGTCCCAGTCTCTTGCCTCGCTGGTTCTTGGATTACTTGCGCTAGGGTCTTCGTTGCCGGCGTTTTCCACATACCAATAAACCGCCCTACATTTGGTGGAGGTTGCTGCGACCACCTTTCCACCATCACCATGGACGTTCGCAGCTGCACCACCCCGATGTCAACAACCAAGACCAGTCAACAGCCCACCGCCCCGTCGCAGCCAGTCACCTGCTCTGGTGCCGTCCGGCAGCAGGACCCCGCTGTTTTCAGTGACCAGGATGTAGAAAAATGGCTGGAGTCATATGAATGGGTGAGCCGCCATAACAACCGGGACGACCGTGTCAAGCTCACAAATGCTATATTCTACCTGAGCAATGTTGCGAACCTGTAGTTCCGAAACCACAAGGCTGACATTCCCACCTGGGCCGTTCTAAAGAACACACTCGCGGAAGTATTCGGCCATCCCGCCGTGCGGAAACTGCGCGCTGAGAAAAGCCTGCGTATCCGAGCTCAGCACACGGACGAAAGCTTCACTAGCTACACTGAAGATGTAGTTGACCTCTGCAAGTGTGTTGATCTGGCTATGTCTGAGGCTGACAAGATCAAACACATCATGAAACGTATCACGACAACGCTTTTCAAATGTTGTTGGCACCCGTTGCCTCAGTGTATAACCTGTGCTAAAGTTTGGACGAGTTGCACAAGCAACGTTTTTGCGCTCGTCGACATCCCCTGCCTGCCGACTCCATCTCCGGCCTGGCAATCAATCAAAACTTACTCGCTACCACCAAAGACTTCATGCGGGACGAGGTTGCCCGACAGCTCTCGCTCCTATCTCGCAAACACCCGTCACTGCCCGTCTTCAGTCCCGAGATCCGGCAAGCCATCACGCAGGAGGTCGTCGATGCACTTCCTAGACTTCGGCAACTAGCTCCCTTGGCTCCCCAGGTCGGTCTTCTCCCGATCCAGCCCACCCCTGTTGCCACCTCATTGAGCTACGGTCCTCCAGTTACCGTGCCGCATGCCCCCCACACCCGTGCCTCTCACATATGCCGAAGCTGTCACACGACCACTGCAGCCTGTTGCTTCCAAAGCTGCTTCACGCCCGCTACCTAAGACCCTTGGCGCACAGCTGCCAACAGACTGATTTGCTACGCCTGCGCCTGCGTACTCTGCATGCGCCTGTGCACCTTCTGCTGGACTACCCCTATACGGACCGCACCTTCCACCCGCCTTCCGCACCACTACCTCAAGGGATCTCTCCTGACTGCGCGCTTGGTCGCCAATCCATCGTTTCCCACCGCTCGCCTTCCCCTTGCCGCCACTCCTGGTCGCCCATGAGGCGTTGCAACGTCCCCACCGATGCGGAAAACTAGCAGCCGCAGTTCCTGGGGCACGAACTGCGCACTCATTGCCTTGCTTAAGTTTTTGCCTTACTGCGCCGAATCTTCTTGACGTGTTTGTAGACGGCGTCAAAACACTTGCGCTTGTGGACACTGGGGCCACCTTTTCTACAATTTACGAAAACTTCTGCCGTTCGCTTCGAAAAGTTACTACCCCATCTTCTGGACTCTACCTCTTTACTGCTAGTGCCAAGCCCGTTCATCCTTCTGCTGCTTGCACAGCATGCGTTGTCATTGCCGATGTTTTATATATTGTAGAATTTTTAGTCCTTCATGCAAGCTCCCATGACGTCATCCTTGGCTGGCATTTTCTGTCCCACCACAGTGTCGTCATTGAATTGACTGCGCCCGAGCAGCACACGTCATCTTCTCTCCGCTCTGCGATGTGCACTTCAACGAGCCTCCGATTCACCGTGACACACTGATATTCTCCCTGACAATGCCATGCTCGTCCGTCCCTGTTTGCGCCGCCATTCTCTTCACGCCTTCCCCCGTCCTTGACTCTCGCCAACACCTCTCTCTTCCTTTTGCTGTCAGATATTCACTACAGTGCTGCCGCAATCCTAGTCTCATTCCCTGTGTTCTCCCTGCTCCCTGGCGAGTGCCTCGGCCATTTTGAAACCGCTGACTTGATCTCTTCCTTGGACACTGATGTGACCTCCTCCAGCACAGACGTTGCTGCCGTCATCTCAAGTGGTGCTACTCCAGGTCACACGCTGCCTTTGGACATTTTTGACCGCTCCATTGACCGTGCCTCCGGCACAGGTCACTGCGTGCAGCTCCTTGCCCTGCTCAACCAGTTTCGCTCATTGTTTGACCACCAGTCCACTTCTTGGGGCTCTACAACCACTGTCGAGCACCACACCGACACCGGTACTCATGCTCATCTCCGCCAGCGCCCCTGCTGTGTGTCGCCTCTTGAGCGTCGCATCATCACTAAGGAATTAGACGACATGCTACAACGTGGCATTATTCAACCATCCGCCAGTTCTTGGTCATCCCGAGTGATCCTGGTGAAAAAGAAGGATGGCTCGATATGATTTTGTATGAACTATCGCCGGCTTAACAAAATTAAGCGCAAAGACATCTACCCGCTACCCCGTACTGAAGATGCCCTTCTTCTCCTCCCTGGATCCCTGTTTCGGCTATTGAGAAGTCCGATGGCTGAGTTCGACCGTCCTAAAACGGCGTTCATCACCCCTAACGACCTCTATGAATTAATTCACCGTGATGCCATTCGGCCCCTATAATGCTCCCGCCACGTTTGAACGAATGATGGAAAACATCTTGCGCGGTCTCAAGCGGAACGCTTCTCTCTGCTATTTAGATGATGATGTCGTGTTTTCACCCAATTTTCCGACGCATCCAAAGTGCTTGCGCCAGATATTGAGCTGGCTCACCAGTGCTGGCCTAGAACTTAATCTCAAGAAATGTCACTTTGGCAGCTGGCAGTTGACAATACTCGGCCACCTCGTCTTCAAAGACGGCGTCCTGCCAGATCCTGACAAACTCCGTGCTGCGGCTGACTTCCCTAAACAGACTTCTACAAAACAGGTGCTTACTACACTCACTACCATGGACATGCCCCTTCAACAACGCCAGGATCCATGGATTTCATCCTTGCTAGACGTCCTTTGTGCACACTCTACGGCCTCCTTCCCTTGGGCCCTTAGTTGCCAAGCTTCTCATTTTGCCCTCCGCGAAGATTTTCTGTACCACCGCAACTATCATCCGGACGGTCGGAAGTGGTCTCTAGTGATTCCCTGACATCTCCGGTCTGAGATTTGTGCCCACCACCATGCCGACCCTCAGAGCGCTCACGCTGGCTCGCTGAAAACCTATGAGTGACTATGCCAGACGTACTATTGGTGGGGCATGTACGACTTCATTTGCCGCTATGTTTTCTCCTGCATTGCCTATCAGCAGCGGAAGTCGACAGACACCTCGCCCCTCGATTGCCCCATTGCAGCCATTACCGTGCTGGCTCGCACTTTTGACCGTGTGGGCATCGACCTATATAATGGGCCACTTCCCTTCATGACTGCCGGGAATCGATGGATCATAGTCGCTGTGGACCACCTCATTCGGTATGCTGAAACCGCTGCCCTACCTGCGGCTACTCCTCGCGACGTCGCCTTCTTCCTTCTTCATCACTTCGTCCTGCATCACGGCACTCCTTGAGAACTTCTCAGTGACCACGGCCGTACTTTCTTGTCTGAAGTTGTTCACAAGCTTCTCAATGCATGCCACACAGTCCACCACGCCACTGCTGCTTACCACCCCCAATCCAACAGCCTCACCGAACGACTCAACCAGACTCTTGGGAACATGGTAAATACAAGGGGGGAGGTACTGCGCACAAAAAGACAAGGACAAGAAGATAACACAACAGGCGCAGACTCGCGACTAACTTTATTGACAACACGACACTCCTTTAATAGTTTCAAACTGTCACATCACACACATGTGGAAACCAAAAACTTGTCTTCATTCTGATACAGTTTGATAGAAGGGTCCCTTACGCAATCTTTATCCTTCTGTTTGATACAAAACGCCTTCGCCAACTCACGCGCCACCTGGTCACGGCTCCTCCTCAAAACTTTTGTATCTGTCAGCAAAGGCAGGCAAGGGTTATTGCGCGTAGCATCCGGGCATGTGCCACAATGCAGGGGTAAATTCGACCCTGTCCCTGATTTCATGAAACGCTGGTGTTCCTTTAAGCGCTCATTCAGACATCGGCCTGTCTGACCGATGTATACCCTGCCACAGGTGAGGGGAATCTGGTATACGACACCCGTCTGACACCTGACAAAACGAGTGGCATGACTCTTCTCGCAGTCCGCTTTCCTCTTCCCTCCGGGCATGACCTGAGGGCAAAATGAGGCCAACTTGCATGGGGTGGTAAAAACTACCGGCACGCCGTAGCGTTTCGCCACGTTCTTCAAGTTGTGGGAAATTCTGTGAATATACGGTAGAACCACTGGCCTCATTTCCTTAGAACGGCCACTATCCCGGCACGTCCTATCTTTCAGTTTGCGCAGAAGCTTCTCTGCCACTGCAACAATGATTGAAGCAGAAAAACCAGCCTTCGTCATCCTAATTACCTGATTATTGAGGCTCTCGTGCACCAGGTGAGCGCAAGACTTAGACAAGGCGCCCTGCAAGCAATACGTTCCGATAGCCCGTTTAACAGTCTTGGAATGTGCTGACCTGAAAGGCAACAGGTCTTTCCATGCACGTGGTAAGTACATCCAGCAAACGTGATCTGGTGTTAAAGTCAGGTTCATATCTAAAAACTGTAGCTTGTCATGTTCCGGTAACTCCTGAGTAAAGGTCAGACCCTTCCCATGTCGTCTGAAAATTGACAAAAATTCTTCCACAATCACAGTGTGCGTCGCGCCAGGTCGATCTTTAAGAAACACTAAATAGTCATCAACGTACCTAAATATTTTCAGAGTTGTCTCATCATCAGAATAGCGCACCAGATCACAGTCAATGCTGGACAAGAAGATGTCAGCCAGTACAGGTGCCACACAGGAACCAATGCAAATTCCTTTGCGCTGAACGAGGACCTGATCGTTAAAAGATACAAAGGTAGAACCAAGATAAAACTCAAGTAAAGACATAAAATTGTTCAGCGTTATACCGCAGGCATTCTGAAAAGCTATTACACCCCTATCTTCAATACAAGACCTGACGGAGCAAAACAGGGCATCGTGGGGTATTGAAAAGAACAGATTTTCAACGTCAATTGAAAAGGCGTAGCCTACAGGTGGAGCATCCTGTAGGTAGGCGACTATATCATCCGAGTTCCTAGTCAAGAATGGGTCTTCCACTACCACCAATTTCAAACACTTTTGAATAAACACACTTACTTCACGCTGCCAAGTACCTTCTTCACTTACTATGCACCTAAAGGGCTTGTCAACCTTGTGTTTTAACAGTGAAAAACAGTTCTAAGCTATCGCGCTTGGCGGTAATAACTGCTCTAGACAGTTTATCTAAAGCAAGGTCCTTGCACAGCACAGAAGCTTGGGTCTTTACTTTTGACGGTTTCACCTTCTTCCGAACAAAGTTCTTCTCGACTGCTTGAGCAGCTTTTTCACCAAATATCCCCGAAGGCAGGACGACGAAGCCTCCCTCTTTATCAGCTTGCAGAAGGGCCAAGCCGTTGTCTTTGAAGAAATAGACAACTTCTTTTACTGATGTCTTGAGGCTTGAAGTGCTCCCACTCGCAGACCTCCGTGGCCTAGCAGCGGTCCGTAGAAGGCTGTCAACACCATCTAGTAGGCACCGCTCCTGGTCCTCATCAGATGCCTTCCGCGCCAGCTGCCGGTTCAAAGAAAGCAGCTCGTGCGCAGGCACACTAGGTTCAATGCTGAACTTCGGTCCTTTCTTCAGCACCTCAACAATTCCACTCGGGTAACTCGGCATCAGCCAGTACTAACACGGAACCACCGTTATCCTTGGATCTTGGCCTATCTTTGGGAAGTCGTAGTAGGAGACATTTCCACCAGAAATCCACTGCCTGGGCTGTCTGACGTCGTAAGGCCCGTAGCCTTACTTCTCCTACCCATTCGGGGTTTGTCCGGAATGCGAGCAGACGTAACCAGTCGTATAGGAGCCTGATCTGACGCCAAAGTTCAGATCTTAGAATTTTGCACACGCGTCTAACATGTCCCGCAGAGGGCACCATGTACCCGGACAGAGCGATGAATTCCGAAGGCACCAGGCCTCCCTTCAGACAGAAACCCAAAAACCTTGTGCGGCAGGTCGCAGCTACAATGGCACTAATCACAGTTGAAACATGACAGTTTGAAGGAGCTACACAAAAGAAAGGGCCCACGGTAGAAGAAACATAGTTTAAGAGCGTACGTTGTTGGGCTAGTCGGTCAATCATGGTAAATACAAGGGGGGGGGGGGGGGTACTGCACACAAAAAGACAAGGACAAGAAGATAACACAACAGGCGCAGACTCGCGACTAACTTTATTGACAACACGACACTCCTTTAATACATGATCGGCATGTACATTTGCTCCGACAGCTCTAATTGGGATCTGGTTCTTCCGTTCATAACCTATGCATATAACACCGCATCTCAAGCAACCACCAGCTTTTCCTCGTTCTTTCTTTTATTCGGACGCGAGCCTTCCTGTCTGCTGGATACAATCCTTCCCTACAGCCCCGACAGCTCGGAATACACTTCCCTTTCTGACATCGCCCGCCATGCTGAACAGTGCCACCAGTTGTATGGCTCCTTCACTGCAGAGCGGCAACGCCTCCACAAACATGAGTCTGATCAGGACACGCCCGCTGTTCCCTTCTCCACTGGCTTACTGGTGTGGCTCTCTGTTCAATCTGTGTCCAAATTTTCGGCCAAGCACATTAGCCCTTGTTGCATCTTTGAGCTTACGTTAACTGTGAACTACATCATCGAAGCGATGACACCTTCTTTGGACCATTGCAGCCGTGGCCGCGACGTCGTTCACGTCAGCTGCTTGAAACCCTATTACAGCCTGCTCGTGGTCTCCTCGCCTTGAGTCACTAAGATGGCTCCCTCTTTCTCACGGGGCATTTGGAATGAAGATGATGATCCAGCACTGATGCCAATGACGACGAAGCGCTTGCGCTGCTCGTCGGATGCTCGTGCTGGACAGCTGCCACATGTGTCCCGGTCTCTTGCCTCACTGGTTCTTAGATTACTTGTGCTAGGGTCTTCGTGGCCAGCACGTTCAACTTGCCAATAAACCGCCCTACACAGTGAATATACACAGAATTACATAGCTGCACTCGCAATCATAGTGGAAACAAAACAAGAAGACACTATCCTCCGTCCTTGCACTGAGCTTATCGCAACAGTGTTTGTACAACAGAAAGTGTGTGGTGTTCCAAATGTCACATGCGACCATCAGATCAGCTTTGTTACAAAGATGACAGCTGAGCACAGTGTGGGCGCATCAAGCACATTCAGTGAAAAAAATACTCAAGGGCAAAAAGAAGAAAACTGCATAGGGTACAAAATATAGAGTATTTACTAGTAACAACTACACTTATATTACCCAGTTCCACAAAGACCAAATACCACAGCTCCTCGTTTTGTTTTATCAGCTCAGTTCTGTCGTTTTTACTGTTCCATAGCTGTTTGCGTCATTATTTTGAAAAATAGTTAGCAATTCAGGGGCTTTATTTTATTCACTCGTATGCCTCGTTTTCTATGCTTTCTCGAAGTTACATTGTTAAAATTCCATGGGAAGTCTAAAAAACACTGTTTCATGAGCTGGAGTGGCCTTGCTTATCATGGAAACGCATATCAGGGCCAATGGTAAAGTGCTGGGACTGATCTCTGTGACCATTCAGGAGCTTGCTACCTGGTCATCTACAATACTTGTTGTTTTTGCTGTGTTGGATTTAATGGCATCTAAGCAGCTAAGGCTATCATGCGCCAAGCTCAGGGTATAAGAAAATCGATTTCTGCAGATTTTAACAAATATGCGAAAATATGGAGGTGCAGAAAGCTTATAAAGTTATTTCTTTATACCTAGTATTGAGTGCAAAAAGAGGATTTATATATGGCCAACATTAAAAGCTTTAAAGGAAGTCGAGTAACCTCAGAAGCCGTCCTTGGCTGGGCAAGGATCTAGAGGCCCCCAACCGATCAAATAAAAAACTTAACCTTTTTCTCAGGAATGAGAAAGTGGCTGAGGTGCATCAGGCGAGGCACTGGGTCATGATTTACATTTTTTTAAAGAAAGCCAGCTTCTGTTCAAAAAAAGGCCGCCACCATCTGGAAGACGAAGTAACAAGCGTTAGCTTTATTGGCAATGCATAAAACGAGTCTTTCTGCATCCAGCGGGTGCAGTGAAGAAAACCCCGAGCGGTTCGGAAAAACAACAACTTTTCCACCTAGCGGAGTGATCGATGCCTAGTGCCACCTATCAAAGAAATTACGATGCACCTCTACCAGTTGTCGAGTTACACCCCCTCAAGATTCGTTTGGGGGGGGTCACGGTAGGCCTAGAATTCGGCTTGCGATGCAATGTGGTAACGCTTCAATTAGTAATTGCATGTATACAATGTTTACCTATTATTTGTGGTTTTATTTCTACAGCACAACCCAGAGGGTTTATTTGCCTACCAAATTCGGTACACAGCTGTCCTCGGATGGGTGCCCCTTGTTGTCGGAGTGTATATAGAGCGGAAGGAATGTGTACACATATAGCGGTCCCGTAATGGGACTGCTTTCCTACACTTTATAGGTCATTTTTGGGGGGGGGAGAGGGGAAAGGGATGGGAGGGCACATCCAATTTAATGGCCACCATCTTGGGTTCGAGAAACCGAAACTATGTCGCCATTTCGTCCCCTGATGTCATGCTCACATAGTTCCACCTCTATCCACCATAGTGGACCGTGATGTCATCATTGGCATGTGGCAGGTGGCTGTTTCTACAACGATATTTTAGATGGCGCTACAAGTCTCAATGCGAGATGTGCTGTTTTCTAGTTGCTGCCACAGATCGCGCTGTGATCTCAGGGTGGAAGCAGACACCACAAATTCTCAAAACGTGATGTGCAGTTGCTGCCACAGATGGCGCTGTGATCTCAGGGTGGTAACAGATGCCGCGAAAATCCCCAAACGTGATGAGTAAGGGCTAACGCTCTTAAAATCTAAAAACTCAAGACATGCACACAATTGCATTATCACCCAAGAGCACCCAGAGTGGGTGAAAAAGGATGCATTGGTTATAAAACAGAGGGAAGCACTTTTTCCTTAGCTTTCCAGTTGCGAACAATAGAAATGTGATGATGGATTTCTATGGCGCAAAGGCATCTGTGGCCAAAAGCGCCATGACACAAGGTATTTTCGACTTCTCAAGGTGGGGTCAAACACCCATTTCCCAAGCATTTCACCCTAAATAAGCCAAGCACCAGACCAGGGGAAAGCTTGTACCCATTGTACCAGCAATGGGTACTTGACGGCACTGGGGATCGGACCCCGCACATCCCACATGCGAGGCGGACGCTGAACCACTCGGCCACCACTGCGTTTTTGAAATAAAAATGTGACTGACTGTAAGTTCATCTCCCCATGTACAAACTGGATTGTCTTGTTTTGCTAGCAGAAAGTTGTGTGTAATGTGCGTCTGGCCTATGCGGAGATGGAAGATAATGACTTCCATGAAAAGCTTCTGGTGCACACATGACTTCCATTCACCTAGAAGTGGTTTTATTAAGTGAAGTTTGTTATTTACTTCGCTGTTCCAAGCGGACTGCCATTTTTTCCTTGCATTACTATGCAGCAATTTCATGCAATCTTTACAGGGCATATTTACATTTTTAATCTGCTTGCCACAAGCTTAAGAAGTGCACAAATCTGCTCTTTCATTGGCTTTTACGCTGACATAACTTGGTACCCAGCAGAGTCTTACGTTTTGTCCTTGGCTGTTGTAATGTTGCGTCTGAGGTCGCCAAGCAGTGGAGTTATTGCATTTCTAGAATGAAGGACTGTAAGCACACTTAGTGAGCCTGTGTAAATAATGTTGTTGGCGAGGTTCTCATTTACTATTTTTTCTATGGCTACACAGATGGTGTAACATTCTGCAGTGAAGATGGAAGCACGAAGTGAAAGTCATACTATTTTATTCCAATATTCCAATTCCCGTGTACCACTGCACTTCTAACGTAAGGATCGGTTTTGGGCCATCTGTATAAAAAGCTGTGAAAGTACTGTACTTTTCCTCAAGTGTAACAAATTCAACGTGATGCCATTCGGCCTCTGTAACGCTCCCGCAACGTTTGAGCGCATGATGGACAACATCTTGCGTGGCCCCAAATGGCACATTTGCCTATGTAATTTAGACGACGTTGTCGTTTTTTCTCCTGATTTTCCGACACATCTCGAGCGCTTGCACAAGATACTGCGCTGTCTCACCGACGCTGGTCTCCAACTCAACCTCAAGAAATGTCGATTTGGGGCCCGCCAACTGACCATACTCGGCCATGTCGTCTCCAAAGATGGCATCCTGCCCAATCCAGAGAAGCTTAGTGCTGTCACAAACTTCCCCAAACCGATTTCTGCTAAGGAGCTCCGAAGCTTCGTGGCCTATGCTCATGTTTTCGCCGCTTTGTGCGCAACTTCGCCTCTATCATCGCCCCGCTTACGAAGCTCCTGAATGGGCCCGCCGGTCTGTCTGCTTGGAACTCACCCTGCGACGCTGCTTTCGCTACCCTCCGTCGTCTTCCGACTTCACCACCGATCCTGCGCCATTACGACCCCAGTGCGCCAACCCAGTTGCACACCGACGCCAGCGGCGTAGGCCTCAGAGCCGTCCTTGCACAACGTAAGGCCGGCTTTTCCGAATACGTTGTTGCTTACGCCAGTCGTACGCTCACGAAAGCCGAATCTGATTTCCCCGTTACGGAAAAGGAGTGCCTCGCCATAGACTGGGCACTCACAAAATTTCGTCCCTACCTTTATGGTTGCCCCATCGACGTTGTTACTGACCACCATGCCCTCTGCTGGTTGCCTACACTCAAAGACCCTTCTGGACGCCTCGGCCGCTGGGCCCTTCGTTTTCAGGAATACGACATTAACGTCGTATATCGGTCGGGCCGCAAACATTCCGACGCTGGCGCCTTGTCACGCTCACCCCTACCATCTCCTACTCCTTCTTTGTCCTTGTCCGTCTTGGCACTGGCCGCGCTCACTGCCACGGACCTCCCCATGGAACAGCGTCGAGATCCATGGATTTCTTCGCTCCTAGATGCCCTCAATGCGCCGACTATAGCTTCGTTACCTCGGGCCCTTCGTCGTCAAGCTTCTCATTTCACGATTCGCGACTCTCTACTATATCGCCACAAATGGCTCTTGGCCATTCCTCGCCAGCTTCGCTCTGAAGTTTGTGCGCATCACCATTCCGACCCACAAAGCGCTCATGCAGGATTGCTGAAAACCTACGAACGTCTGCGGCAGCAATACTACTGGCGTGGAATGTACAGTTTTGTTCGCCGTTATATAGGCTCCTGCATTGCCTGTCAGCAGCACAAGTCCGCTCCTCGCCCCTCCCCCGGCCCGTTACAGCCATTGCCTTGCCCAGCTCGACCCTTCGATCGCATGGGCCTCGATCTGTATGGTCCCCTGCCATCCACGCCTGCTGGGAATCGGTGGATTATAGTTGCCGTGGACCACCTCACTAGGTATGCGGAGACGGCAGCCCTGCCCTCTGCTAGTGCTCGCGACGTCACATCCTTCCTCCTCCATCATTTCATCTTGTGTCACGGCGCCCCTCGGGAACTTCTCAGCGACCGCAGCCGTGTTTTCTTATCTGACGTCGTTCACGAGCTACTGGATGTGTGCCACACCGTTCATCGCAAGACCACTGCCTACCATCCCCAAACGAACGGCCTCACTGAACGCTTCAACCGCACTTTAGGAGACATGCTTGCCATGTACATTTCCTCTGACGCCTCCAATTGGAATCAAGTGCTTCCATTCGTCACTTATGCTTACAATACTGCCTCTCAAGCCACAACCGGTATTTCTCCGTTCTTTCTTTCATATGGCCGTGAACCTTCTTGTCTCCTGGATACCATCCTTCCGTACCACCCCGACAGCTCGGAATACACTTTTCTCTCTGACGTTCCCCGTCATACCGAACAGTGCCGCCAGCTGGCTCGCTCGTTGACGAGTACCACTCAAGGCCTCCACACGTATGCGAGTGACCGCGGCCAGTCCGCCCATGACTTTTCTACTGACTCGCTCGTCTGGTTGTCTGTGCCGGCTGCCTCCAAGTTTGCAGTTAAGTATTTCAGCCCATACCGTGTTTTGGAGCGCACGTCACCTATGAACTATACCATCGAGCCAATGACCCCCTCTTCGGGTCATCGCTGTCGGGGCCGCGAAATTGTTCATGTCAGCCGGCTAAAGCCATACTATGACCCCCTTGTCACCCCTTCGCCCTGAGTCACCAGGAAGGCTCCTTCTTGTCGTCGGGGCAGTTGCAATGAAGAAGACGACAGTGCGCCACCATCGACGACGAAGAGGTTCGGCCGGCCTCGGCGACCGGCTGCCGCGCGCGTTGGAGAGCTCAAGCTTGCTCTGGAAGTCTGTTCTGGTGCCGCTTCTGCTGGGTCAGTTTGTGCAACGGTTATGCCGCCAGCCCTTTGGGCTCTGCAGTAAGCCGCTCTTCACTTGTCTTATATGTTGTTGCGGAATTTCTTTTTCATGGATCTGTGTAAGAGTGAAATCACAGATTTCAGGGAAATTGAACCATGGCGGCAGTGGACCTCACCTTCCAGCAATGCTTGGCAATATGTCTAGTACGTCGAGGTTCTGGCACCTCTTCAAATCGCGAGAGGAGTGGCCAAGTAGCTTGCGGCTTGTTGTTAGAGTGTTCTAGAAAGGCACTTTGTAGCGATAGGGTAACATAGGTCCTTGTGCAGTGAACAAATTTCTAGAATGTACGAGCATGTGAGCACGGCTTTTCTGCCTGTAAGTGATGGTTCGTTGGTTTCTACATGGGGACTGTTTATGGGTGATGTACTGTATGCACCAGTGGAGAGACGTAAACCAAAATTGTGTACTGGATCTAGTCGTTTAAGGTACGATGGTCTCGCTGACCCATACACTATACATCTACAATCAAGGGTAGAGCGTACTACAGAGCGATAAATTTGTAAGAGACATGTCCTATCGGCTCCCCAGTGTTTTCTCGACAACACTTTCAGCATGTTCAGGGATAGAGAAGCTTTCTTTTTCAATGTGTTTATGTGAGGCAGGAAAGTCAAATATCATACCTAGAAATTTATGTTCATTTTTCATGGGCAACTCTAATTCGTTCAGGTGTAGGGTGGGATCTATCTGTATGCCTCGTCTGAGTGAGAAAAGAATGGCCACTGATTTCTGCGGAGAAAAGCGGAAGCCAAAATTTCTGTCTGGCCATTTTGCCAGTTTATTTATTGTTAACTGTATTTGTCTTTCTCATGTTGATGTGTTGGAGGATTTGCAAACTATCTGGAGATAGTCTACATAGACAGAATACATAACGGACCTTGCAACTATTCTCCTGATAGAATTCATTTTTAAAATAAAGAGTGTTGTGGTCAAAATACGTCCTTGAGGTACTCCATTTTTAAAAATAAAATTCTTCGAAAGGGTTGAGCCTAGGCGGACATGAAATGAACGGTTAAACAAAAATTGTTTAAGGCAGTTCAACGTCTTGCCGCGGATGCCCAGTTCAGCCATGTCCTGAATATTCCCAAACCTCCACATTGTGTCATATGCCTTCTCTAAATCGAAGAAGTCAGCTAGACAGTGTTGTCTGTGTATAAAAGCTTCACGAACAGTATTTTCAAGACAAACCAGGTGGTCGGTGGCGGAGCGCGCCTTTTTAAAACCACACTAAGTGGACAACCAGAAGCTCCCGGTCTTCTAACACAAACGTTAGTCTGATATTCAATACACTTTGAAAGGATTTCGCTAGACAGCTGGTGAGGGCTATGAGTTTATAACTGCTAGGAAGGGTAGGAAGTTTTCCGGGTTGTAAAAATGAAACAATAATGGCCTTCTTCCAGGCTTCGGGAATTTTCCCCGATATCCAAACTTGGTTAAAAAATCTTAAAATTGTCTCTACAGCCGGTTCAGAGAGATGAGCTAACATTTGATAATGTATTTCGTCAGGGCCGGGTGCAGTCTGCTTACCGGCGGAAGTACATTATTATAGGATTCATTTGTACCACCACTTGTCGGCAGTATTTGTTTTTCAGCTGTGTTTTTGTATTTGAGGAATAATTCTGTGTAGTGAGATGAACTGGAGACTGCAGAAAAATATTCACCCAAAATATCTGCCTGTTCTTCTATATTTGTCTGTATCTGGGTTATCTCCCACATTTTTTTTTGACGTGGTTGAGCTGTGTATAGAGGACAAGAAACCTTGCATGAAGTTTTTTCAGCATTACAGCGAATATATCGGGCTTTCGCTCTGGAATTTTTGGAGTTTATGAAATTCTCCTGCGTTGGGTACCTATGGAAAATTCCCGGGAAGTTTTTCCTTTTTTGCATTTCGGCACTCTGTTGCATACCAAATTTTGTGATTCTGTTCTACTTCAGACGAACGAGGAATTGCTAGGTGTCTAGCAGTTAAAATACAGTTTATGATAAATTCATTTTACTTTGTCTATGCTGACATTACCTGAAACTATTTTATCTAGGCTGGCCTTTTCTCTAAACAGTGCCCAGTCAGCTAAATGTAACTTCCAACATTGTGGCTTTGTCGGAATGACTTGCGCAAATGTTAAGCTGATTAGTGCAAGGAGGTGATCGCTGCCGGATGGGTTGTCAATGACGTCCCATTTAAAACCCTTAAAAACAGAGGGTGAACTAAAGAACAAATCTATGGAACTCATTTTTCCCGTGCTCGGAGAGCAGTATGTTTTTTTGCCGGCGTTTAGGAGCAAACATTATTAATTAGAATAAAATCTTCTAAAATACGACCTCTTGCATCCGTGTGTGCAGTTCCCGCAAAACTGGAGTGGGCATTAAAATCACCAACTAGCGGATATGCCTCTGGTAGCTGTTCTAAAAAGTTTCTAAATCATGAAGTATTACTGTTAGGTGTGGCCCAAGATATATGCTACATATTGTGATAGTTTTAAAATGAAGGATGGTAACTGCGACGGCTTCGTATTTGGTTTTAAGTTTGATTTCACAGGTTGCAACACCAGTCTGGATGACAATAGTAACACCTCCAAACAGCTTACTCGCTTGCTCTCAATAACACTGAAAGACATTATACTTGTTTAAAATATTTTTTTGTTTAGGACCTAGGGTCTCCTGTAAACGTAAACCAACCGGGTACAGTGTTAAAAGCTCTTTTATGTCACTGTAGTTATTTAATAGCCCTCGGCAGTTCTACTGTATAAGGAACACCATGTTGGATGACTTCAGGGAGGGTAGTTAAAAACTTAAGATACCGGTTTTGGGGGTGCCAATATTAGAGTCTTCTCTTTTCTTTTTTGCTCAAGGCTGTGCCACCGCTGCAGCGGAGGCGAGTTCTGTGTTGTATGCATTGCCTCACTAGAGGCTCTGGACGTCCGCGGCGAGCCTGCGGGTGTGCGGTTTGTGGGCCTCTCCCGACTGGCGGCAAGTCTTACGGGCGGCCGACTGAGGGGCCGGCAGACCCTTTTTCAGAGGTGGCAGGGCAGCCTCCACTGCGTCTGCCGGGGGTGCGAGTGGCCCTGCCTCAGGCTTTGCCTGGGCAGTAACCAAAGCCCAGTGCGGTGTGGCACACCTGCGCACCACATCAGTGAAGTTTGTTTTTGCTGTGAACTGCAAAGCTGAGGGGAGTCCTTTTCGTGCTTCCTGATATTTTATGTTTTCCTTTGTCTTTATAGTTATTATTTCCGTCTCTCTCTTCCAGGTCAAGCTTGAACTCAAGTGCACGGGGTGATCCCCTTCGCAGTTCACGCACAGTGGTGCAGCGTTGCAGTCCACGAACATTTGGCACGTTTGGCGGCCGCGGCAGCTCAGTGAGCTATGGCCGAATTCTTTACATTTGAAGCATCGTCTGGAATTTGGAATGTATGGTGTTATAGTTATTCTAAGATACCCTACTTATATGGATTCGGGAAGTTTGGTGGAGGCAAAGGTCAGGACCATGTGTTTTGTGGGTAGCTCCTTGTCGTCTTTTCGTATTTTGATGCGGTAAACATAGGTAATGTTCTGGTCTTTCAGACCCTCGAGCATTTCTTCTGCTGAGAGGTTGAGAAAATCGTGTTCGGATATTACGTCTTTGGCTGTGTTTAGTGAACGGTGAGTAGTTACAGATGCAGGGATGTCTCCAAAGTACACTGATTGAGAGTTTTGAGTATTGTGCTTTGTCTCGGATTTGGAGGCGGAGGTCACCACTGGCTAACTTCGTCACCTTGTAGCCAAGGTCCAGGGGCATCAGTAAGAGATTTAGAAACAATGAACGGAGACATTTTTCTAGCTGGTAGCTTGCATCTTCACTATGTATGACATAACACCTAGGGAAATGTTCTTGTTTTTTGGAAGCATTAGGCAGTTATACCGTATTTACATGATTGTAAGTCGTCCTATTTTTTTTTTCAAAATTTGAAAATCCAAAGTGGGGGGTCAACTTACAATCGAAACGAAAACATGGCACTCTATGTAAAGGCAAGACAAACGAAATATCGGGCATGCTACAGCATGGTTGCATTTTTGCTGCTCGGCTCTGTCACATCGCTCTTGGTGCTGGCCTTGAGCAGCTGCTATGTCAACGTGCGGAACCGGCATCTCCACCCCGTGCGAGGTGGCTGATGGTGGCTTTCGATAAGGAGCAAACATGCACCAGCCCATTCTCCACCCGTGGCCGCAGATTGCGCCTGCTGATAAGCAGTGGCAGCCGATAACGCATCCGTGTTCTACATTTAGTAGGCGTTGGCCAACTTTTTTTTGGTTTACTTTCAACCATGCACTCGGCGCTCAAGGGAGCTTCGATAGTTGATGGAAGGGCAGCCGTTCGGAACCGCAGGGGAGCCAGGGAGTGTCGGTAGCCGACAGAAGAGCCAATGCCGCCCACGCGTAGTTTCTCTCTGGCTCTGACGCATTTGACTACTGCCAGCCGCGTTTCGCAAGTTTTAATGTAGTGCTCCGTGTCTGGTAAGCAACCGGTGCACGTTCACGGCTACATTCGAGATGGCTGTCATTCTTTACGCCAAAGAAACGAACAACTGCACGCCGGGCCATAAGTTCGACGTTCAAAATGAGTAATACAGTTGTGGCAGCTGCAGCAATGAAAATTTTCAGCTGTTCCACGCAATGTCATGATGTGGCTGTTTGCGAAGTGCGGGATTTCGCTGCGCGACAACGTTAGAATGACGTGATGTGGGACTGCAGCAGCAATCACGACGGCAGCACTCGTAAGGACGATGGCGCAAGTGTGGACGAGTAATCCAGTGACTAACACATTTTCATTTTGGAATGTGCCCACGGGCACAGCCACGCAGCAGCCGATAGCAGCTGGCAATAAATGGCAGCCGCTGGATAATGCTATCGCGTTCACCTATTCAATGCCAAGCTTAAACAACCTCGAAGTTACTGTAAAAAAGCGCGAACAACGTCGGACAAGAACAAGAAGGACATGGGTAGCGCTCGCCCCGTGTCCTTCTTGTTCTTGTCCGACATTGCTCGCGCTGTTTTACAAAAGATGTATATATACCAACTCGCCCAACTGAACGTTTTGCTTAACCTCGAAGTTGTTTTTTTTCGGAAATGTGATTTGGGGGGTCGACTTAAAATCTTGTAAATACGGTATCTTCAGACCTCACTCTGTTTAGAGCACAATCATTTTGTGAGGGAGGTGCAGCCATAAACTGTGTTACATGTTCGGTCACGATGCCAGCCGCCCACCACGGAGACCAACATGAGGACGGCACAGGAATTTGTAAGCAAGTGCTGTCCACTTCAGCTGTACACCTCAACTATAACCAAATATGACGCAACCAGGGTAGTTGGTCACACAAGGTTAACCCTCGCCGCCAGGAAAAAAGGGAAATCTAAGAAGTGAATAGGAGACAGGAGAGTTGTGAGAAAGATAGGAAAGTGAAAGATGGAAGGGAGGATAGGAAATGGCGACTGCTGATTTCCCGCGGTCGGGCCAGGCCGGAAAATGCCGTCTACAGGAAGCTAAGGCCAAAGTGGTGGTTTGCCGCCACTGAGGGGCCTTAAAAGTCCAAATACTCAGCATCGGCTTGTGGAGGTTGCCCAGGAAGGTGACCGCAGCCACATTTAATAAGGGCTGCCGGAGAAGAGACAGCAGCGGAGCAGCGGCAGCAGCGTCCGGCCCTGGCCAAGGTCCCAAGCCTTCTCCCCAGCGCGTGCTGGGGACACTTCGCCCTTTCCGGCATCACGCGCACCGCCAGCCACGTGGGTCGCTACAGGGCTCCCCTCCTAGACGATCAGTCGGTATGTACCAAGAGTCGTGCAGGCCGTCCGGATTCCGAAGGCGAGGTTCAGGCGGGCGACTCTGGCTGTGGTATTGAGGCCGAGCTGTTGTAGGGCGTCGAGGGACACGCAGCGGCAGTGCAGGGAAGTGGGTAGGCCTGCTATGTGGACCAAATGCCAGCGGTTCTGGTGCATCAATAAACGGCTGACGCACGATGGATGGCGCAGCAGAGGGAGCTAGGCGTGCCGCGGGTTGTGAGATTCGCGTAACTGTTGTCGGTTGGAGCTGCCCGCATGGGAGCTGCACGTCCGCGGGCCTGGTCAGCCAAGACAACTAGCTAGACAGCGGCTGATGAAGCTGCAGTGTGTGTATAACCGGAATCTGTAGAAAATGAGAGGTGGTGCGCAGAGGGCTCCCGTCGAATTTGCGTTTGGCGGCGGCCGATCCAGTGGTGTCAGGTGTCTTTGAAGATTTTAACACCACTGGGGAACAAGAACCCACCTCCATGGCCTGGGTTGGCTTGAGGACAGGCACTGGCATTGGTTCAGGGCAGGGGTTCAGGGTGAGGGACGGTGCGGACACCACCGGCTGCAGTGAATGAGACGCACGGTGGTGTCTAGATGCCTCGCGAAAAACAGGGGCTGCAGAGGTCATCTCAGCTGTAACAGTGGGACAGGTATGGCTTACGGCGCAAGATGTACAGCCAGTGGTGTGGCGCGATTCAAGCCGAATGTCCGGTGCAACTGAGCAGTGCTGAGAGTGCGTGTGGCTGGCGGCAGGAGGCAGAGTAGGCCGCGCCGGAGGCAGGAACGGAGGTGCCGACTACGTGTGCGTGGAATGCGATGGGGATCCACAGGTCGAAGAACCAGTCAAAGAGATGGGCGCTCGGCGAGCGGCACCTCATCGGTAATAGCGCGAGAGTACTCACTGGAGTTTGCGAGCAAGGTTGAGCTGGAGCCGCTGTTGGACGGGTGCTTTCGGCTGGACTGGCTTCCGTTGCCCCACTATGGGGCGGAGTGCTGGCAGCGGGGTGACGGTGTGGAGCGCCGTAAAAACGAAAAAAAGCTTCTTTCAGTTCATCAAACAGGTGGTCATCCGGCGGTGGAAGGTCAACCTGGTCAATGATGTTGGTGGGCAATTTCCACTTGAGGAGGAATCGCCAAATCTGGGACGACACGCCGTTGACGTATAGCTAGGCCTCCACTTGCGCGAACCAAATAATGGGGCTGTGCGGGCGGAATGGCCACAGCTGGACTCGGGACGGGTCCTGGGGCGCGATCAGGTGCCATTCATCTTGCGGTACATCCATGGCGAGGCAGGAACTCGAAGGTACAGCTGCGGTTGTAGGGGCGTTCGGGCCTGTCCTAGGTCACCACAGGGACACTTTCTTTTTCGTTCTTTTTAGCGTCCCACAATAACTTTTGTCCTAGGTCACCACAATGTGGAGGTCGCCCAGGAAGGCGACTGCGGCCACATTTAATGAGGGCTGCCGGAGAAGAGACAGCAGCAGAGCGGCGGTGGCAGCGTCCGGCCCTGGCCAAGGTCCCGAGCGTTCTCCCCAGCGCGTGCTGGGGACACTTCGTCCTTTTCGGCACCACGTGCACTGCCAGCCGCGCGGGTCGCTACAGGCTCAACCACCAGGATACGGCTAAGTGCAGGTGCTCGGGCCCGTGGTGACACAACCGCTCACCATTATCCCCCTGCGGGGATGTCCCTGCGGATGCTCAGGAACCCGTGGTGTCGCCACTCACCAACGTCTGCACGCTGCAGACGGCCCCCCTGAGAGGCACAGACTTGAAGTGAAAGTGTAATCAAGAAACTGGAAATAATTTTGGCTCGGCATGGCATTCCGCAAGAATTGTATAGTGATGGGGGTCCGCAGTTCAGCTCGAGTGCTTTTCGCGACTTTGCCCGATTATGTGATTTCAAGCATGTCTCCAGCCCGAGAGTTCCCCGAGCCAATGGCCTTGCCAAAAAAGGAGTTCAGATCATCAAGCGTCCCCTGAAGAAGACCAGATATGCATAAGAACCTTTCTGGGACGGCCTTCTGAACTATCCTTTATCACCTTTGGAATCTTGAATAAACAGCTGCGAACAAAGACGAGCACAAAAGACAAGAAAGCGAACGACACGGCGCTGTGTCGTTCTTGTCTTTTGTGCTCGTCTTTGTTCGCGCTGTTTATTCAAGATGCTTAACCAACTAGCCCGCCAAAACGTGTTAACGCACCTTTGGAAGATGGTCGAAGCCCATCTGAACCACTAATGTGACAACTGTGGGGATGCCTCCCTGATTTTGGGGTTCAGCCTGCAGTGGAGGTCAAGAAGCACGTACAAAGACCTAGGCCAGCCACTTCACTTCCAGTACTCTCAAATGGAGACGTGGTATGCATTCAGGACGGCTCCAGATGGATAATGAAGGCAACAGTTCAGGGTCAAGTACCTCAGCGATCCTATCCGCTCAGGACAGATGATGGCAACACCCTATGACGTAACTGGCAGCACATCAGAAAAACAAGAGAAGAATTTCTGCCCAGAGATGCAAGCGTGGAGTATAAAAACTGGAGCCAAGTAAGTTCGACAGGGCACGGATGTAGTGGTGAAGACAGGAAAACTGCTACAGCATGGTGGCCAGCTTCAGCACACAGCTCACCAGATCGCAGCATTTTATGTGAGCCAATGACTTAGGCCAAATCAAACGAGTCATATGATAATGAAAGCCATTGATTGTTTGTTGTGTTGGGCTTAATGGCACATAGGCAGCTAAGGCCATGATGCGCCAAACCCAAGGTATATAAAAGTTTTCTACAGAATTCGTATAAAAAGTGTGAAAAGTGATCAGTGGTGTAGATGGCCTAAAATGTGGGTATTACTACATAGTGATGCCAAACACAAGACATTTTAAAAATGGACATTAGTGAAAGCTGTACAGAAAGTCGGGTAACTTCTGCAGCGATCCTTGCCTGCGCAAGGATGTCGAGGCTCCCGACCAATCGAATAAAGACCTCAGCCATCTTCTCAGGAATAACAAATTGGCTGAGGTGTGGTTGAAAAGTCTCGACAATCTACAATTTGTTTAAAACACCTGCTCTCTTTAAAAACTTAAAAACCTGTGAAATGTCTACAAGTCCATCTTCACCTAAGACTAATGTTGGGTGGAATGGTATGTGTTCACTGTAAAAAACTGCAAAATGCTTTTTCCTCAGTGTTTAAAGTTTCCTGCATGAAAATAAAACGTGGTTTATTGTAAGCTCATCTTCGCATAGTTCGCATTGGGGCTTCTCTTGTTTTGTCAATAGGAAGTTATGTGTGAGGTGTGTACGTCCTATACGAAGACGGCAAATAATCACTTCCTTGAAATGGTCTTGGTGGGTGCAGGACTTCCATTCTCCGAAAACTGGTTTTACAAAGTGTAGTTTGTTGTCTGTTTTATTGTCCCATGTGGACTGCCATTTTTTCCTTATTTCAAAATGTACCAATTTGATGCAATCTTAAAATGGAATATTTACTTTTTTAATTTGCTTGCCATGAGCCTTTGCAGCACAGAGGTCTGCTCTCTCGTTGCCCCTAATTCCGACATGACTCGGCACCCAGCAAAGTTTTTTATTTTTTCCTTGAGCCATGACTTCTGTTATGTTGTGTATGATGTCACCGAGCATCGGAGCGATTGCATTTCCAGAGTGTAGAGCTCTAAGTAAACTGAGGGAATCTGTGTAAATAATACTCTTTCTGAGGTTCGTATTTAATATGAACAAAAACGTAGCATATGGACAGGACGAAGAAGGGCAAAGACAGGACGGTTGCTACTAGCAACAGTCCTGTAGTAGCAACCGTCCTAGTAGCAACCGTCCTGTGTTCGCCCTTCTTCGTCCCGTCCATATGCTACGTTTTTGTTTATAATATGTCTGACCAACTGGCCCCTCAGTATACTCTGTTAAAAAATCGTATTTAATATTTTTTTTACGGCTACGCATACAGCATAACACTCAGCTGTGAAAATAGACGCACACTGTGGAAGTCTAAATATTTCCGTTTCCTGTCCTCGTACTACTGCGCTTCCTACGTAGGCATTCGTTTTTGAACAATCTGCATAAAAGTCCGTGAAACCATTGTATTTTTCCTCGAGTGTAGAAATTCTTGCAGTATATGTTGTTGTGGAGTATGCCTTTTGTGAAACTGAGTAAGGGTGAAATCGCATATCACAGGAAAATTGTACCATGGTGGCAGTGGATCTCATATGTGTTTAATGCTAGGTAGTGTATCTAGTACGCTGAGATTGGGGCACATCTCTTCAAAACACAAGAGTAGTGCCCTGGTAGCTTGTGGTTTGTTGTGTTCTCGATGGGCACTTTGTAACTATTTCGTAACAGATATGTTTTGGTAGGGAACGGATTTTGAGAATGTAAGCATGCTTCTTCTGTTTGTAGCTGATGGTTCATTTGTTTCAACATAAAGACTGTTTATGGGTGACGTACTGTATGCGCCAGTGGAAAGATGCAAACCCAAATTATGCACTGGATCTAGTCGTTGCAAGTAGGACGGCCTTGTTGAACCATACACCATGCAACCATAGTCTAACCAGGATCATACGACAGAGTGATAAATTTGTAGAAGGCATACCTGATCGGAACCCCAGTGTTTGCGTGAAAGGACTTTCAGTATGTTCAAAGGCTGTGAGGCTTTCTTTTTCAGTGCGTTTATGTGAGGCAGGAAAGTAATTTTTTTGTCGAAGCTTACTCCTAGGAATTTGTGTTAATTTTTTACAGGTAGTTCAGCATTGTTTAGGTTTAATGCGGGATTTGTTTGTAGGCCCCGTTTTAGGGAGAAAAGTATGGCCACTGATTTCTGTGGAGAAAAACGGAAGCCGTTTCGGTCTGGCCATAATGCCAGTTTATTTATTGTTGACTGTATTTGTCTTTCGCATGTAAATATATTGGAGGATGAGCATGCTATCTGAAGACCGTCAACATTGACAGAATACACAATGGACTTTGAATTTACTTTCCTTATAGAATTCATTTTTGCAACGAACAGTGTTGTACTTAAAATACATCCTTGCCATACTCCATTCTCCTGAATAAAATTTTTTGAAGCAGCTGAGCCCAGGCGTACCTGAAACGAGCGGTTAGACAAGAAGTCTTTTATGCAGTTCAACATCCTGCCACAGATGCGAAGCTTGGCAACGTCTTGAAGAATCCCGAACCTCGTGTTGTGTCATAAGCGTTTCTAAATCGAAAAAGACTGAAAGACAGTGTTGTTTGTGTATAAAAGCTTCTCTAACAGTATTTTCTAGACGAACTAAGTGATCTGTAGTAGAGAACCTCCTTTTAAAACCACACTGGTTAATATCAAGAAGTTCACAAAACTGAAGGACAAAAGCTAATGTTATATTGAGGACACTTTCAAAAGATTTGGCGAGACAACTGGCAAGAGCTATGGGCCTGTAACCGCTGGGGGAGGTTGGTTCTTTTCCGGATTTAAGAAACGATACAATATGAGCTTTTTTCCAGGCTTCAGTTATTCAGGTATTTTCCCTGATATCAAAACTGTCTTAAAGAATCTTAAAGGTGCTTCTATGGCAGGCTCTGAAAGATGGGCAAGCATTTTATAGCGTATTTAGTCGGCTCCTGGAGCAGTTTTTTGTTTTTAAGGCAGACAATACTCTGTTTATTTGTTAGAGTATTTAAATTATTGTACTGTTCTGTTGCACCTTCACTTTGTGGAAGCCTTTGTTTTTCGGTTATATTTTTGTGTTTTATAAATGACTGTGTATATTGCGATGAACTGGAAACTGCAGTGAAGTGTTCACCCAAGATGTCTGCCTGTTCTCTTATGCTCGTTTCTGCGCCAGGTGTTGTTAGAAGAGGAATTGTGAACGGCAAGAAGTTGCCGTTTAATTATCGAACCGTCTCCCACATTTGATCTGACTGTTTATAGATGATACATAACTCTGCCATGAGGCTTTCTCGGCACTGTGACAGATGTACCGAGCTTTAGCTCTTGCCTTTTTAAAATCTACGAGATTCTCATGTGTCGGATACCTGCGAAATTTACCCCAAGCTCTATTTTGTTCTCTTTTTGCTGCCTTGCAGCCATTTGTCCACCACACTTTGTGGTTTTGTCGCACCACTGCAGAAGACTGCGGAAAAGTTAACTCTGCAGCAGTTACGATACAATTGGTGAACTTTTCGTTTATCTCATTGATGCTCAAATTTTCTAAATCTGTATTTTCTAAAGTGGCTTTTGCTCTAAAAAGTTGCCAGTCTGCTAGATGTAGCTTCCAGCGTCACGGTTTAGTTGAAATTATTTCTGGTGGAGATGTTGAACTGATCAGTGTAGGGAGGTGATCGCTACCATATGGGTTGTCAAGGATATCCCATTTAAAATCGTTAAAAACAGAAGGTGAACTAAACAGATCTAAACAGGTCATTTTCTCCGAGGTAGGGGAGCAGTATGTGGCCTTATCCGTATTTAAGAGACATACATTAATTGTGAGGATGAAATCTTCGATTATTTGGCCCCTAGAGTCACAGCACTCGCTTCCCCAAAAAAGGAGAGGGAGCGTTAAAATCCCCAACTACTACTAGATATGGTTCTGGAAGTTCATCGATGGGTTCTTGTAGATCATGAGCTGTTAATGTAAAATGTGGAGGAATATATACAGAACACATAGTAATTGTTTTATAGCTGACGATGCTGACAGCAACGGCTTCAAGTTTTGTTTTGATTTTTCGAGCAGGGACGCCTCCTTGAACGACAATCGTGACGCCTCCCGAGAGTCTATTTGCCTGCTCGCGATCGTGTCTAAAAGTTTTATAATAGGATATTCATATGTTGTGGACCTAGATTGGTTTCCTGAAGGCATAAGGCTACGGGCAACATTGACCTTAAAATATCTGTTATGTCACTGTAATTTCTCAACAGGAATCTACAGTTCCACTCAACTAAAAAAGCCATGTTTGTGTTTTGGGGTGGAAACGTTATGGGGTTTACTTGTGCTCTGGACCCGTTATGACGGCTCTGTCTTTTTTTCGCTCGAGAGAGCTGTTCCGCCGCTGTAAAGCAGGCGGAGTGGGAGCTGTATCCATCACCTAACCAGAAGTGCTGGAGGACCGCGAAGCCGCGGATGTCTTAGTTTCAGGCCTTCCCTGGCGAGGGGAAGTCCTGCAGGGTGCCGACCCATGGGCCGGTGCTCCCTGCTTTGGAGATGGCAGAGCAGCGTTCGCTGTCTCTGCCTGGGGCGTGGATGGCCCTGCCCTAGGCTCGGTGGGAGTGGCCTGGGCAGATGCCGGGGTGTCATTTGGTGCACCGCCCCTGCGCACAACATCAGCAAAGCTTGTTTTCGTAGAAAATTTGAAACTGTTCTTTGCGTGGAAGAGTCGTCGCGTTTCCTTAAATGTTATATTTTGTTTTGTCTTCATTGTGATGATTTCTTCTTCATTCTTCCAAGATGGACATGACCTTGAATAGGCGGGATGATTACCTTCGCAGTTTGCGCAGCGAAGTGCTGTTCCTTCATAGTTTTCGGAAGCATGTTCTTGTGAGGCACATTTAGCACAAGTTACGTGACCAAGGCAGCTTTGCAACCCATGACCGTACCGTAGGAATTTGAAGCATCTTCGCGGATTCGGTACGTAATGTCTCATGTTTATTTTGAAATAGCCTGCTTCTATGGACTCGGGGAGTTGCTGGAGTTGAACGTCAGGACCAGATGTTTTGTGGGTACCTCTTTGTCTTCTTTCCTTATTTTAATACGATGTACATTTATGACATTTTGATCTTTTAGACCTTTAAGCATCTCTTCCTCAGTGAGGTTAATGAAACCCGATTCAGAAATCACACCACAGACGGTGTTTAGAGACCGGTGTGCTGTAATTGACACAAGGATTTCCTCGACGGACACTAGGCCGGAAAGTTTCGTGTATTGGGCTATGTCTCTGAGTTCAAGCAGCAGGTCACCACTAGGCATTTTCGACAGTTTGTAGCGTGGACCCAAGGCTTCGGTTAGGCATTTTGACACTAGGAATGGGGACATGGTTCTCGAGGTTTTTTTTTTTTGTTTCTTTGCTACGAAGAACAAGGTACGGTAGAACCCTGCTGTTACATTCCTCACTGCTGCGTTTTCCCGGCTGCTACGTCATTTTCATCCAGTCCCGGCATAGCTTCCATAGGATCCAATGTATAAGGAACCCCGTTGTTACGTAGTAGCTGTGAAAACGTTCCCGCATGATACGTCACAACTTAGCATCCCGAACACGCCTCGGCTGAAGTAGGCAACGCGCTGTAACCGCCATTTTGACTTTTGGCGAGTTTTGGCGGGGCATGGCCGGGCTTAGCTATGGAACTGGCTGCAAGAAGCTGCACGCCAGTTTGAGAGGCTGCCACTAGGTGGCCGTTCGTGAAAAATGCTCTCACTTTTGCGGTCGCCGCATGGTTGTTGAACGGGTTGACTCCTCTTCTATCATGCTATCGTCATTGTGCATTAAGCCTCGTGAACATCGAACTTGTGCTTAGATGGCGTCGCGCAAGCGGAAGGCGCTTTCCCTTGAGGAAAAGCTGGACGCATTAAACATAGTCGACAGGCAGCCAGCGCGGAAGAGTCGACATTGCCAAGGACCTTGGTCTACCACCCTCGACGCTTAAGAGCATCGTCTCGAAGCGTGCCGAGATAGAGGGGAATGCCGCGCTCTTCGGCCCGAAAGCAAAACAGGCTAGTGGCAAAAACGGCAAGCCACCATTCTGGATTTTTAAAGTCCTAAGCGCACTCTGTGGAAATAAATTGTCTATAGTTGAAACTGCACTTTTTCATTCATTTTCGGAGCTTTCCTCACTGTTGCGTTTTCCCGGCTATTACGTTTTTTTTCCCCGGTCCGGTGAAAAACGTATCAACGGGGTTCCACTGTATTTTGTAAAGTTTTTTGTTTTTTCAAAAAACTTCGCTGTTCTATCGGTCCGCCCTCGTTTGTGATGGCGATCGTTTTCTGGGAGTTGGGGAGCCATAAAATGTATGTGTTGTTCGGCTGTGGTGCCAGCCACCCACCATAGAGCCCCACGAGGGGACGGGACAGGAACTTGAAAGCAAGTCCTGCTCACGCCAGCTGTACACCTCAACTACAACCCAATATGAGGCAACTTAAGGTGGTTGTCCGCACAAGGTTAACCCTTGCCGCCAGGAAAAAAAGCAAAACCAGGAAGCGAGTAGGAGACAGGATAGTTGTGAGAAAGGGGTAGGAAAGCGAAAGATAGAAGAGAGGGTAGGAAAAGGTGACTGCCGATTTCCCCCGGTCGGGTCAGGACGGAGGTGCCGTCTACAGGAAGCTGGGGCCAAAGTGGTGTGTTGCTTCTGCCGAGGGGCCTTAAAGGTCCAAACGCTCGGCCTCGGCTCAACCACCAGGACCCCCTTTTTCCCGGACACGGCAATGCCACGCACAGCGAAGTGCAGGTGCTCGGGTCCATGGTGATGCACTGTTCACCATCATCCCCCTGCGGGGATGTCCCTGCGGATGCTCGGGAACCCGTGGTGTCACCACTCACCAATGCCTGCAAGCTGCAGGCGCCCCCATGCGGGGAGAAAGCCATTGAAGCCAACATGCACCCGGTATAGCTGATGATTTGGGAAACCTGTGTAGGTCTTCCCGCATCAAGTGCACGCCATCCAGGCTTATGTACTCGCAGCACTGCAATAGCTGCCCTAGACTTTCATTTATGTTGTAATGGGACTGACCGGCAGCAGTACAGGCAGTGCAGCGAACAGGTAGACGAAGTGCAGCCGGGATTTTGAGTGACGCCTGTGTGTCCATCGTGTCACTCTTCGACCAGCACCCACTGACCTGCGCTTCGAATAAGCACCTTTACACTTGGTGGAGACGTCTCGGTTCCCGTCCCGGTCCTCATCCTGGAACTTCGAAGCGGAACGTTACTCGCTCCAGCCACAACGCCAGAAGGTACGAGAGAACTATCGCAGCCCATCCCTACCACTGTCCTCTGTTCCGGGGAGCAGAGCCCGCGTGACCCTTCACTCTTTAGTGGCACCGACGACCAGTACATCAACGATTAGCTGGTCTCCTATGAGCCCGTCAGCAGTTACAATCGATGGGATGATTGCATTAAACTAAGCAACGTCTTTTCTGCCTCACGGACTTTGCCAACCTATGGTTTCGCAACCATGAAGCCGACTTCCCACCTGGTCCTCCTCTTTAAAGGAGGAGTTCAGGTTCCTCTTTAGTGCACCTTTAAGTGCACTAAAGAGGAATCTGAACTCCTTTTTTTTACCACGCGAACTTTGTCTACACGTTACGGGCATTCTTAGAAACATTGAATTATTATCCTGTGCGGCCATTGCCCTAATTAAATCAGATTAAACGTCCAGACTCCATCCTTTTTTTGAACTCAATGTGGTAGGCAGGCGGAGTCAGCCGGAGTCAGTCCAGTGATGGCTTCACTTTCCCTTTTATGTTGTTTTTAGGTTTCTGTGAATAATCAGTTTCAGTCACAGACAATATAGTCACAAATTAGGCCCACGGAAATAAATATACGCGTGGACTCTTTGATTTACTTATCACTCCGCCGATGGCAGAGCGGCAAGCCGTCACAGGATTGGCTGCCGCGTTGGTTGACTTCTCCTACCTATCGCGTCGAGTTCAAAAAAAGGCGGGAGCCAGGACGTTTAATCCGATTTAATCAGGGCTATCAGCCGCACAGGACAAAAATTCGAAATTTCTAAGAGTGCCCGGAACGTATAGACAGAGTTCTCGCAGTAACAAGGTGAAGATGCCGCTGTCTAATTTTCACTCCGTACGGCCACCTCTCAGCGCATTGACTCCATCGCAGCCTGCACGTTCCGCATTTCTATCAAAGATGTCGCCTATAGCATCAAATTTGTTGTGCTGAGCGCCTGATCTCATGATGTCATCCTCGGCTGCGACTTCCTCTCGACCCACCGTGCAGTGATTGATTGTGCCCATGCTGAACTTGAGCTTTCTCCCGTGTGTAATGTTTCATTGTGTGACCTGCCCGTGTGCTCCGCTAAGCTTATTGTAGCTGCTGACACCGACATGCCTCCCTTTGCTTCTGCGCTCGTTCCACTCAGACCCGACTCTTCCCTCAGCAGCCCTGTTCTCTTCACACCCATGGCAGCCACCACTCGCCATCACCACCTTCTGCTTCCTTTTGCCATTCTCAAGATTTCCGACGGTCACTGTGCCATCTATGTCACCAACCCATTTTCTTGCCAGTCATCTGTTCTTTGTGGCAAATGCCTCGGCTCTATTGAAAAACTGGATCTTGCTCTTGCTTCTGAGTTCTCTGATCACAGTGCCTGTCCCCCAGTTACTACACTGGCCTATTGTGCAGACTGCACCCAATCCACTTCCTTTTGATGTCTTTCATGACTTCATGACAGTATCATCGCTACCGACCTGCTGGCCACTTACCGTGACCATATCTTGGAATTTCTCGAATGCTCCCACAAATCCTTCAACTTTTCCCAGCCCTCCTTGGGCCGCGCTCCTTGGGTCAGCCGTGAGAACGAGATAATTTTGAGTTCAGTTCACCAGATGGCGCTAGAGGTGAAAAAGTTTTGTGTCGCATGCCATAGATGGTGCTGTTGCGGTTTCTCATGCGAAGTTGACAGCCTTGCAATATGGACGCTTGTTTGGGTGCTCTTCGCATTACGCGCGGTGACCGGGACCGGACGGACGGACGACTGCAAGAGCACCATGACTACGACAAATAGATGAGTTCTTTCCTTTAATATTTTGAGAGTTTAGATTTAGGCTAGTTTTAGATCTAGGCTAGGTAGGTGAAGTGCTTGCGAAAGAGCGGGTCAGTGACCTAACGGCCGGGTCTTTTCCGGCCAGCAGCTATAGATTTGCAGGGCTCATTTGTGAGTTAACAAGCTTAGACAGGTAGTTATTTCTTTTCTAGGTGATCGGCTTTTGTGGGAGGCAGAAATTTATTTGAGCACATGGTTGCAAGTGGTTTTTTCTTCTTTTCTAGCATTTCGTGGTAGTAATAATAGAGTGCTGCTAAGATGGTCAAGCAACTGAAGGTTAAATGCAAGGAGTGTGAGGCGTCAGTGATATTGAAGGAAACGCGGTTCGAATATGTAGAGGAGGCCAAAGGTGCGGACTTCATGTGCAAATTCTGCGTATTAAGTGCATGCCTGCACAGGACTGACGAAGCAAACACCAGCATAGCGTTACGAATGGATGATCTAGAAAAAGAGCTACAGGTAGAGAGGGCAGAGAAGCGCAAACTCCAAGAGCAGCTTAGTGAATTGTTGGACACAAAAATAGCCGACACTGCAAGGCGAAGTCACATTGGCGGACACTCCAACACCAGCCACGTGGATGGCGCCTGAACTGGCATGGACAGCAATAAGAAAATAGGTCAGGGAGGTTCAGACAGTAATAGCTACGTACACGTGACAGCTAGGAAGTCTGGAGGCAATGGAGAGGAGGGGAACAAGCTAACCCCAAGGAATCAGGTCACAGTCAATGATAAGAGGCAGCATAAACCAGAAGTTAGGAGGGAGGAAGGGAATACCCTAGTGCTTATAACCCCAAGGAATGAGGTCACAGTGAATGATAAGAGGGAGCATAATGTGGAAGTAAGAAGGGAGGAAGGGAAAACCCTAGTGCTTATAACCCCAAGGTATGAGGTCACATTCAATGATAAAAGGCAGCATAACCTGAAGTTAGGAGGGAGGAATGGAATACCCTAGTGCTTATAACCCCAAGGAATGAGGTCGCACTCAGCGATAAGAGGAAGCATAATCAGGAAGTTAGGAGGGAGGAAGGGAATACCCTAGTGCTTATTTATAACCCGAAGGAATGAGGTCACATTCAATGATAAAAGGCAGCATAACCTGAAGTTAGGAGGGAGGAATGGAATACCCTAGTGCTTATAACCCCAAGGAATGAGGTCACAGTCAATGATAAAAGGTAGCATAATCCGGAAGCTAGGAAGGAGGAAGGGAATACCCTAGCGCTTATAACCCCAAGGAATGAGGTCTCAGTCAATGATAAGAGGCAGCATATTCCAGAAGTTAGGAAAGAGGAAGGGAATACCCTAGTGCTGATAACCCCAAGGAATGAGGTCACAGTCAATGATAAGAGGAAGCATAATCAGGAAGTTAGGAGGGAGGAAGGGAATACCCAAGCACTTATCAGTGGTGACTCAAATATGAGTAGGTGCAAAATAACTATAATGGAGCGTGTAAAGGGTGATAAGCGGGTCGCAGTTGGGGCATTCCCAGGCAGGACAATGGACGCAGTACTGAGAGAGACAAAAAGCAAACTTTCTGAGAATGTTGCAGAGCACAATTTGGTAGTGATAACGGCAGGGCTAAATGATGTCCTGAATGGTGAAGCCGCACAAGTAGTGGAAAGATTAGCAGAGGGAGTTGACGATTTAAGGGCGATAGCACAGCAAGTGCAGATCATAGTGTGCACAGTGCCGGAGGTGCAAGGACGGAATGGAGAAATTGCCAAGGACTTTGTGGCTGTTAATCGAGAGATAAGAAAGTTAAGCCAGGCGAAAGGCTTTGAAGTGGCAGACATAAACAAAGAAGTGCATAGAGGAGGCTTTGGCGGAGGCTTTACACGAGATGCCATCCATTTTAATGGAACCCTAGGAGCCGAGATCGGCTGGCACCTGGTAGGCCGGGCAGTAGCTTTTTTATGGTGTCCACTGCAGCTCAGGGCACAGGGGTGCGTAGAAGCAAAGTAGAAAGTTCAACAATGGAGGCTGACGCCAATAAAACTGCCACTAGGAGGTCCAGGAAGAAAACTACAAACAAGAAATTTAACACCAGGATGAGGTACATAAACATGCAAGGGAGTAGAAAGAGAGTTAAATGGTTAGAAATAGCACAGCAGTTAAAGGACGAAGAAGTAGGTGTATACGCACGATGCGAGACACGTCTAAACATACCGTTTATAGATGGCTACGTCTAGGAAGGGAGCAACAGAACAACGGAGAGGAAGGGAGGAGGAGTAGGTATGCAGTACATCAAGGAACAATTTCGCAAAGAATAAAGCCAACTTGCAAAGAACTTGTCTGGGTATCAGCTACAATTGCCGGTAAAAGGACATGGCTAAGAGTAGTTTATTTAGGGACAGGGGACAAATGCAGGCAAGAGAACAAGGATCTAGTTGAGTGTCTCAATGAGGATATAAAGCAGTTTGGAGAAGGCGCCGATATTATTCTACTGGGTGACATGAATGGCCACATCGAGGATCTGGATGGATACACAGGTTGCAACGAGAAGTTGATGCTAGACTTCTGTGAGCGACACAACCTAGTTATTGTAAAGAGGTAAACTAAGTGTGAGGGACAAATCATGTGGGAACCCCGTAACAGGCAAACGACCATTGACTACTGCTTAATGTCGCAGGGGATGTATATCAAGCTCGCAATAATCGAAACAGATGAAGAGGGGGAAGTACAGAATCACAAGAAAAACGCAGAAAAGTCAAAAAGAAAATGCAAAATTACATGATGAGCAAATAGCACTAAGAGCAACCGGTATAGAGAAAGCAATACAGAAACATCCCATGGAAAAGTGGGATTATAATCAGTTAGAACTATTCATTAGTACAAAAAAAAACCGCTGGAGAGGAAAGAGGAAGCCACGAAGTTGGTGGAATAAGGAAATTAAGGAGGCCATTGAACGACAGTTGGCATCACGGGAACACAGAGAAGCAAAGAGGGCGCAGTTATCTGAAGAGGAAATAGACCAAAAATGGGAATCTTATCGACAAAAAAAAACAAAAAGTCCAGGTCCTTGTCCAGGCTAAAATAACGCAGTCCTCTGATCGCTGGCTGGCTGAAGTTCACAATGCAATTAAAAGGGGGTCAAGAAAATTTTGGTACCATATAAGTGGCTGGGTAAAGTGAAGCACAGAAAGCAGGAACAGATTCACGATGCCGAGGGAAAATGTTTAGAGGGAGATGACGCTGTGAACTACATTGCGCCAGTTATAGCTGCATCATTTAGAAAACAGGATAGGGCATCGCCCCAAATGTGGGAGCAACACAGGACAGCAAAATAGAAAACAGCTTAGAACTGACTAATCTTAACTGGAAAAAGGCGGAAGCAAATATTCCAGAAGGCACGTCTGCAGCAATAGACGAAAATTCCAATCAAGTTAATGAACTTGGCCCAAGAGGCAAAGAAACGTTGATAAAAGCATTGGAGACAGTCATAACAAATAAGCAAATTCCGCACAGCTAAAAACAGAGTAAAATGAATTTTATTTATAAAGGGCAAGTCGATAACACGAACATAAAATCCTTCAGACCGATTACGATAACATCAGTTATATACAGGCTGGCGATGCAGGCAATGAAATTAAAGATGTAGTCATGGGTAGAAAGTTATAGAACACTAGCAGAACTTCAGAACAGGTTCAGAAGTGGTAGGCGCTTTTATGATAGCCTGTTCATGCTTACCCAGTGCATAGAAATAGCTAAGGCGGAAAACAGACCTCTGTATTTAGCCTTCCTGGACATAAGCGGTGCATACGACAACGTGAACAGGGAACTCCTGTGGAACATATTAAAAGATGAAGGTATCGGTCATGAGGTAATTGATTTTCTACAGAAAATATGTCGTGAAAATAAAGTTGAAATATCATGGGAAGGAATTAAGAGTACGACAACTGTACAGGTACACAAAGGATTAAGGCAAGGTTGCCCTCTATCACCGCTGCTGTTCATGCTTTATATGATAAGTACGGAAAGAAGGCTATTGTAGTGTTAGCAGATAGCCAGGAAGATTTGTAGACTCTGGTTAATTGCTGTGGAAATGAAGGAGACAGTCTATGTTTCAGTTTTAGCATAGCTAAGACAGGTGTGTTGATTTTCAATGATACAGCTGACTTACAATGCAAGGCCATGAAATACCCCGAGTGGCCATATACAAATATCCCGGGGTATGGGTAAACGAAGGGCAGATGTACACAAAAGAGCACGAGCAGTCTCTCATAGCAAAAGGGCGAAGAGATGCCGGGATAATGAAACATAGGGCATTGTGGGGGTACAACAGGTATGAAGTCCTCAGAGGTATCTGGAAAGGAATAATGATGCCGGGGCTTACTTTCGGGAATGCGGTTCTGTGCTTAAGGGCAGAAGTTCAGTCGTGATTAGAAGTAAATCTGAGAGCTGTTGGAGGATTAGCACTAGGTGCCCACGGAAAAACTACGAACGAGGCAGTACAGGGGAATATGGGCTGGGCATCATTTGAATCACGGGAAGCTCAGAGTAAAAAACTATACGAAGAACGTCTGAGAAAATTGGACGATAACAGGTGGGCAGCTAAGCTACCGTAAAACCAGAATATAGGTCAAACTTTTTTTCAAAAAACCATGGCAAGAAGTCGACCCCGTCTTATATACTGGTCATTGGTGGAAAAACTACGGAAGTCTTGCTACAATGGCTGGCTGAAGTCAACAGCCTCCATCACCATCGCCATCAGCAGCAGTGCGGCGTGCACCACCATTTTGCCTTTCCGTTGTTTGGTTAAAGGCTGCTTTTTCACATTTTGTTTCAAAATGAGCAGAAGCCGGCATCAATTCACAGTCACCTTCAAGAAAAACGCGATTGCAAGCTCACGGCAACCTGGCGGCACAGCGCGAATTTGGAGTATCCGAAAAGAGCATTCAGTACTGGCGGAGGTAGAAGCTGTGTATTACAGCTTGCAGCAGCCACAAGAAAACATCATTTCGTGGGCGGACAGCAGCGTGAAGATCGCTGCCTGTGACTGCCGAATGCATCCGCATGAAAGCGGTAGAGATCGCACGTGCCTCTAGACTTACGAGGGCGCAATTCAAGGGCTCACCATCCTGGCTGCGGGGATTCATGAAGAGGAAGGGCTTTGCCCTACAGCGCCGTACTTCTGTGTGCCAGAAAAAAACACACGGGTCGATGGGCGCGCGATACTGTTAAAAAATTGGCCGGGTGTACATACGAGCGGCATTTAAATGAAAATAAATACTGTCACCATCGTGCAACCTGTCAAGTCGCAGTTGTTGCAAGGTAAGGGTGTCTTTCGGTACTTTTTTCATTTTTTAGAATCGGTTAGTTGGGAGGGGTCAACCTATATTGCGGTCCGACCTATAGTCCGGTTTTTACGGTATTTAAATACCTACACAGAAAGAGTGTTGACTCACAATGGCGGAAAAGAACTAGGAAGCTAACAAGTAAGTATGCCAGACACGAGGACGGAGAAAGACGGAGCATTAAACGACAGGCTAAAAACGCGGAAGGTAAAAATTGAATAAATTCGATGGAAAAGAAGCATAGTGTAGAACTATATCGATACTGGAAAAGGCAGATTAGAAAGGAAGCCTTTTATGATAACTCAAGAGGCAGTGCCCAACTCTTTGAAGCTAGGTCAGGATGTCTTAGAACGCGCAGCCATAAAAAGAAATTTAACGAAGAAGATGACACATGTGCTGTGTGTGATAAATCTGTAGAAACAATAGAACACCTCATACTAAAATGTGATGGTATCCATCCCGATGTTGATGCAGGCACAGTCACTCTTCCTGAGGCCTTAGTGTTTAGAGATAACAATAGTCATGTAAATAAATCTGCGGTGGAAATTGGCAAAAAGCGATTGGGAGATTAGTGGCCCAAAAGCAGAGAGGTGACATAAGGTTAAAAGTGTAGGAAAACTATTTAAAGAAAATGGAGAATTTTAATAACTTACAACAAAGTTAAAAAAATAAAGGAAAAAAAGTTGATCATGGTGGCAACCAACTCGCCCAAGAAGACGATCTTTTAAGTGGCAACTGCCATCATCCCGTTTCAAAGGGGACGCTCCTACCTTCCATCCTTCCATCCATCTATTATGCGAATATTACGCCGTGCTTTCGCCCTTCTTTCTCTTTCCATTTTTCTTTGCGAATGTTGTGTTGGTTGTGTCGTGTTTGCCAAGCTCAGCTTGTTAGGCCTACAGCACCTACAGTCAGTCTAGCCAGGCTGAAGCGCGAGACGAAGATCGACGTTTTCATGACAGTTGGGATGGTGGGGTCTTCGAGAGCAACGCGGCAATTGGTAATTGTCAACTGCTCCAGGGCTGCTGGCTTCGATATGCTAGGCTATGAAACTGCCGAAGCTGCATCGGACTGCACGAGCGCCGTGCACCAGCCCGAAGATGCCTGAGAGTATCTACGCTGAGTGGATGAAGTAAGTGCTCATAGAATTAAGTTTCAACGACTACGTGAGTGCCGATGCAAACGCAGTCACGACGGAAGTTTTAGATGACGCCGATATCTTGCGGCTTGTAGGAAGTGTGGAGGGAGAGGCGGCCGAAGATGCTGACGACGACGATCACGAACGCGGTGATCACGAAGCTCCTGTGCCGACACTGGGTCAAGTGATGGATGCCCTTGACCTGCTGCAGCAGTTAGCCGGAACACACGAGGGGACCGAAGAAGCGCAGGATGCACTTCAGACTTATGAGAAATCCATGCGACCATTGCTTACGAAGCGCACGCAAGCAAAGATTACCGAAATTTTTGTTGGTAAATAAATTTGAAGTCCCCTGGGACCCTTCTTGTTGTGGCAATAATTTTTGTTTCTTTTCATACATGCTAGCAGTGGCGGTTGTCTCCACGGGCCGCAGTTTTATTTTCGGCATATTTACGCTTTGCAAATATGATGCCGCGCTAGCTTTCTCGATGCTACTGCACCACATAATCGATTGTATCGAATTAAGTGACCGAGAAATGCATCACTCAATTTAACAAAGTTCCCAATTTAACGAAATAATTTGCGGCTCCCCTGAACTTCATTAAATCGAGTTTTAACTGTATTTTTCATCCTTAGACTTACGCTCCGGCTACTGGCAAGTCCTGATGGCTGCCACTGACCAGCTGAAAACGGATTTCGTCACCCCAGAAGGCTTGCATGAATTCAATGTGACGCCATTTGGCCTACGGAAGGCTTTAGCCACATTTGAGAGAATGATGGATGATATTCTCAGCGGGCTCAAATGAGAAACTTGTCTATGTTACCTGGATGACATTGCTGTTTCTTCAAAAGATTTCCCTTCCCATCTGCAGCGTCTTCAGTGCGTACTCACGTGCCTTACTGACGCCAGGTTACGACTCAACTTGAAAAAATGTTACTTCGGTGCTACGAAGCTGACAACATTAGGCCATGTCATCTCGGACGGCGTTCTTCACGACCCTGCCAAACTTCGCGCCGTCACCGACTTCCCAAAACCGACCACCTTAAAAGAACTTCACAATTTTATAGGCTTATGCTCATATTTTCACTGCTTTATCTACAATTTCACCTGTATCATCGCCCCTTCAACGCAGCTTCTTGCCAGGAGTTCGAACTTCTCGTCTTGGTCACCAACCTACGATATCATGTTCAACACTTTGCGTCGCCTGCTGGTCTCCCCCCCAATCCTTCACCAGCTTGATCCCACCTGTTCGACAGAAATTCACACTGATGCAAGTGATGTGGGCTTGGCCGCAGTTCTTGCCCAGCAAAAGCCTGGGTATCTGGAATATGCTGTCGTTTATGTTAGCCATGCTCTCACCGAGGCGGAATTGAACTATTCTGTCAATGAAAAAGAATGTCTCGCCATCATTTGGGCGACTGCCAAGCTCCGCCCTTACATCTACGGACGGCCCTTCTATGTCGTCACTGACCATCATGCCCTCTGCTGGCTGTCCTCCCTCAAGGATCCCTCTGGCCGACTTGCCTGCTGGGCTTTACGTCTCCAGGAGTTTGATATTCAGATCATTTGTCGCTCTGGCCGGAGCACTCTGACGCCGACGCCCTTTTCGTTCAACGCACCCATGCGATTCCACCTCTGGCCTTGTCTGTGCCTACGATTTCTCGCCGTTCGACATCCATGATATGCTCTCTGAACAACTGAAGGATCCTTGGATCACCTCGCTGCTCACCTTCCTGAACAATTCCTCGCCGCATTCTTCGTCCCAGACCCTTCGCCGCCAAGCCCACCATTTTGCAGTTCGTGATGGCCTCTTATACTGCCGTAACTACCTCTCCAACGGGTGGAAGTGGCTGTTGGTGATACCTCGACACCTCCGTGCTGCCATCTGCGCCTCTTTCCATGCAGATGCACAATGCGCCCACGCCGGTGTACTGAAAATGTATGCTCGCCTTCGCCTGCGATATTACTGGCGAGGTATGCTCCACTTCATACACCAGAAAATGGCTGCAAACATCGTGCAAGAACCCTCCCCACCCCACCGCTGCTCCTTTGCAGCCGTTACCCTGCCCTGGCCGACCCTGTGACTGCGTCGGCACCATAGGTAGGCGAACTCATTCATGAGTGGAGTCACCTGGGCTCACTCACGTTCAGATCATGATCTGAGTCGTGAGTGAGTCCAGACTCACATTTAGATCATGATCTCAGTTGTGAGTGAGCCCGGACTCACGTTCAGATCATGATCTGAGCTGTGATTGAGCCCGGCCTCACATTCACATGATGATCTGAGTCATGAGTGAGTCCGAACTCACATTCAGATCGTGATCTGAGTCATGAGTGAGTCCGAACTCACATTCAGATCGTGATCTGAGTCATTGCGAGTCCGGGCTCACATTCAGATCATGATCTGAGTCTTGGTGAGTCCGAGCTCACATTCAGATCACAATCAGTCGTGGTCAGTCCAGTCGAGTCTAATCGAGATGATGATGAAAAGCAATTTCATTGTTTCCTGATATGCAATTTATGTGGCTGTTGCACTCTAGATTATTAAAACACGGGAAAAGTTTATTGGCCGATGCGCTTGGTCTCGGTTGATATTATCTGTGTCTGGCTGTAGTTCTTTTGCTGTTTCTTAATTCGTTGCAAAACGCATGCAGCGGCCTCACATCTTCGCGTCCCATGAAGGGCAGCTACAGGCCTCTAGGCTAGCTGCAGTTAAGAGCTCATCGTATCGCAGTGTTAACATTTTTTGCATTTTAACTTTAAGCAAGTCATTAGGTCTGAACTTTACCCATTTTTGTTACCCATAGCGCCATATTTCAGACCTTTAATTCTTTCTTTTTTATGCATGCAATGTCCCAAGACATACTCCATCTGGACACACGATGAGAAGGCTAGACCTTATCTGGCAGAAAAGAAATTATACATGTGAATGTCGAAACTAAATGCGGATTTCTTTTTTCTTTGATTATTACTGGCCATACCATAGTAATGGAAAGGCAAAAATTAGTCTTACATTTACAGTGCAGCACAAAATCGACCAAACCCTGAACCAAATCGATATGAAGACAAGCACGGGCAAATATTTCTTGCAAACCATTTATTCGCTCGCTTCTCCTGTTCCTCAGTGACTGGCATATCTTTAAGTTTCCATTGTAGGGCCCAAAGTGACCGAAAGAAGGAAAGCGATGATGTGAAGGTGCAGGACGGTAGATGGCTGGTTTTTTTTCTTCTGGTTAGGGATCGTTTGAATGTGCCAAGATTCTAGTAAGAGGCTTTTTTGGTAATTTGCTACGGTCCCGAGGATGGTGCTTTATTATTCAAAGTCGATTCTATGGTCCGAGTCCTCGGAATGTTCGGCTATCCGATTGTGCTCACTTGCGAAGTCGCCAACGACTTTTTTGTGTTGCCATATGGACAAGTTGCAGAATATTGAGCGCGCTCCAAATGAAAACCCTCGTTCACAGACGAAATGTTCACAGGAGGGCAAGACCATCTCCGCAATGAATGGAAACAAGTCTGAAGGAATCCCTCCTCCTCCCTGAGGTAGAAAACCCCCTCACTGAGATAGCAAAGCAGACCAAGCTCAAGCAAAGTTCTCCAGAGGGTGTTTTCACATGACTTGATGTACATGTAAACAGTGGCGTGTCTCCTCCGTGAGATACACTAGGAAATACGATGCACCCCTGTCATATTCATTTATTCATGTAAACATGGCTAGGGATTACACAAAAGGGAAAGTACTCACCGCCGCTGTGATTTTGCCTTCAGTTGAATCGCTCGCGTCTACACAATCAGGTGGGACAGCAAGGTGTGGCCGGAAGCAGCAGTTCATTGCCGATTAAGTATGCGACCAATGCAGCGAAACAACGTCCACCTCCCAAGTCCCTGACAAAAACTGAGAGACAAGCAGTGCTCTCGCATTTACGCATCACAACAAGAATTGCTGAGGTGCCCACATAATTTTAACTAGGAGGCCTGTTTTCGGAGGTGAGCCTCGCCTCTCTCTGACCTGCAGAACTGTGCGAACTGCACCGCTCGGTGAAGCTTGGACCCAACGTGTTTGGTGGGCTGATCACACCCTAGAAGGCACAATTTTTGCTCACGTCCATGAAGTGCGGATAAGAAAGAAAACGGCAGAGGATACAACCCTGACAATGAGGCTAAACTATATCCTCCAGATGGGATCCATTAATAGATAATAAGGGAGAAGGATCGCAGAGGAGAAAAGCTGTGTAATAGAAAAATTAGTTTATAACAACAACTGTATATAGCAGTAATGTAACTAACAGTAGCGTAGCAGTTCAAAAGTCCCCACGGAAGGCTCTCGCTGCTCTTGAGAGCGGCGTAATATATGGTTCAAGCATAGAAACAGCCCAATTGAAAGGCTTGATAGTAGAATTAATTCTGGAGAGAGGGTAGCACAACATAGAAACAAAAAAGGCAAAAATATTGAAACACCAAAAGCCGCATTTATCTATGTTCTAAAAGTTGCCCAAAATCATCAATGAATTCTAGAGCACGAAACCATAAAAAAAAGTATAGTACAGGTGCCATAGTTACCACATGTAAATGTTCTTTCAGACGAGCAACATAGGTTGTTGGGCGTAAAGCCGATTCAGCTGTCCGATGAGTGAGCTTGTAGAAGTTGTGAGTCAAGGAGACACTGGCTGAGTACTGAGTTGAAATGGGCGAGTGAGCCTGAATGAATGAGTGCAGATGAATCGTGAGACAAGATGAGTGAGTCCGCATGAGTGAGCCCAGATGAGTCGTGAGTTGAAATGAATAAGCCCAGGTAAGTCGTGAGTCGAAATGAGTGAGTCCAAATGAGTCGTGAGTTGAAATGACTGAGTGAGCCTAGATGGGTCGTGAGTCTGAGTGAGCTCGTAGGTTGACCAAACTTATGTGAATGAGCCTGAGTGAGCACTAATGATTTTGCCAAGGGATGCTCGGCATTATCTTTATGGCCCACTTCCAAGCACCTCGGCTAACCACTCGGTCATCGTGGCCACTGACCATCTCACACGTTACGCCGAAACGTCGGCTCTACAATCTGCCAGTGCAAACGATGCCACTTCCTTCATCCTACACAGTTTTGTTCTCCGTCACGGCGCTCCGAAAGAACTGCTAAGTGACCGCGGCCGTGTTTTTCTCTTGGACGCCGTCGAGGCCCTCCTAAAGCAATGATAAATTGTTCATCGCTCCACCAGTGCCTATCACCCCCAAACCAACGGCATGACTGAGCGGTTCAAACACACACTCAGTGACATGCTCGCCATGTATGTTACATCGCCCACTCTGACAGGAACCAAGTACTCCCTTTTGCCACGTACACTACAGCCACGCAGACAACAATGGGGTTTTCTCCTTTCCCTTATATGGCCGGGAGAGCCTACATCCACCATGGACACCATCCTTCCCCATCGCCCTGAGCCTTCCGAGACCACATCACTCTCCGACGCTCACCTGTATGCCGAAGAATGCCGGCAACTTGCCCGCTCTTTCACTACACAGCTCCAACGGCATCAGAAGCACCGTCGGGATTCCTCGGACACTCCCGCGTCATACCCATCTGGAGCTCTCGTTTGGCTCTGGGTGCCTTCCTCCACTCCAGGCCTCGCCATGAATCTGCTTTTTCGCTATCACGGGCCTTACTGTGTCGTGCAACAAACTTCTCCCGTGAATTACCTCGTTGAGCCACTCGCCCCCTCCTAGGGCCATCGTCACTGGGGGCGCGAAACTGTGCATGTCCAGCACCTCAAGCCTTATTATGATCTGCCCATGCTTTCCTCCCCGTAAGTCACCAAGATGGCTCCTTTTCCGGCGGGGACGTAACTGTAATGGGACCGACCGGCAGCAGTTCAAGCAGTTCAGCGAAGAGGCAGACGAAGTGCAGCAAGGATTTTAAGTGATGCCCGTGTGTCCGTCGTGCCGCTCTTCGACCAATGCCCACCAAACTGCGATTCGAATAAACACCTTTACGGTATGTGTATTTGTTGCTGCTCAGCTCTTTTCTACTATACTATACTCTCTGTACACTATTTTACTTCTGGAAAGGAAGATGTATCGATATGTAACATGTTACACAGTGGCCATCTGGCCACACTGGCCAGACCCACGGGGTGTAAAAGGAAGTGCAACGCAGCAGAGGTGGTTCTTTGCATATCAGTCATGGTGTCAACGTCTTGGCATCCCAAGCAGATACTACTTCGTTAAATAGAGGAAAAAATACATGCATTTCAATAGAACCAAGAAATGAAATGAAAAAGGTTTGTTGCATCATGAACTTCGTTATATCGAGGTTCAACTGTAGCCGGGTGCAACTTAATAAAAAAAAAACAGCTGGTAGCAATAGGCCAAGGTGCACGGTGTCCTGTATTACTCCACTCTCCAATAACAGCAGTAAACGATTGGCTTATGGTTTATGGGGCCGTTACGTCCCAAAGCGACTAAGGTTATGAGGGACGCTGTAGTGAAGGGCTCCTGAAATTTCAACCACTTGGAGTTCTTTAACGTGCACCGACATCACATAGTACACAGAACTCTAGAATTTTGCCTCCATCAAAATTCAACCACCACAGCCGGGATCGACCCCACGTCTTTCGGGTCAGCAGCCGAGTGCCATAACCAGAGCCACAGCGGCAGCTAAGAGTAGTAAACGAAATCATCATTTTTAATGCTTGACTGTATCGAACAGCGAAGCAGCATCAAAATTTTACAGCTCATAATTTTTTTCTCACGATTAGTTTTTTGTTAAGGTGCCAAGAAATGCTCTGACAATGGACTACTTTTTTCTTGTGGAGAAATTCTGTGTGGCGGTCCTGGAGGTGGGTGGAGCTTCACTGCGGACTTAAGATGTATTCAACTATAGTCTGCAAGTTTGTCTGGATAATGCATACTTCTAGTCTGCAAGTTTTTCTGGATGACCTCTGCATCTAATTGGCTTGGCACTGGAAGTGAGGCCCACCTGAGTGGTTCAGCACCAGCCGTATGTTCCTCCTGCATGTGCTTGACGAGGGCCACCTTGAAGCCAAACTGGCGGCCGCACACGTCACACGGAAAGGGCTTCTCGCCTGTGTGGCGGCGCATGTGTGTCGCCAGGTTTGACTTGTGGTTGAAGCGGCGGCCGCACAGCAGACATGGGAATGGACGCTCGCCCGTGTGCGTGCGCTGGTGGCGCTCAAACCCCACCCGGTCACCCGCCACAAATGGGCACTGGTCGCACGGGAACATCCGACGGCGTCCTCCAGTTCCTGCAAGAATCCCCCCTCCCATCATCACTGCACAGCCGCACTGCCCAACTGTTTGACCCACAGCACTCTGCTGCCCTCTCCAACACACACGTCTCTCTTACGCTAACTGGGACTTTCGCAAGCCTGTCTTCTTGCAGGCATATGCGTGTCTCCACAATACGTATTCCCTCTCATGCAGAGGTAAGTTCCAAGACCCAAAAACACCTGTCTGAAGCAGGGTGCTGCAAAGCAAATGAAGTCTAATCTTGTCAACACTGGTTTGCGGGGGGTAAGGTGCTTCTGCCCGGGTGGTTCTCATATCTATCCGGCTGTGCTCTGGCACAAAATGGCATTTTTCTGGACCAGTTGGTATGAATCCATGATTTGGGCCAGCATGAACTTTGGGACGCGCCTTTTCATTAAAGTTGTTAATCAGCAGTGTGTTCCGTGTTCCACGTGTCTCTCTTCGTTTGTGTCCCAATGTTCATGCTGGCCCAAATCATGGACTCTCGCACAAGTGTTATGAGTAAAAAATACCTGCTTCAGGATTTTGCTTTATAGCCTCTGTACAGCATTGCTCGGGCACACCAGAGAAGTGTGACTGGGTGCCTGCATTCAGCTTGTGCTGTGTTTGCAACAAGCGTGGACCCCTGTAGCTACAAAATCATGACAATAATCAAAAGCAGCACGAGCATTCGAGACTGACAAGGAGACTGATTAACCCATATATGCCAGAACTTTAAAAATAAAAAAAATAAATTTATAGGAATTGTTTATTTCACTTCAGAATTAAGAATCATCCTTTCATTGAAGGAAACATTTTCCTCAATATCAACTCTTCATGACACTAGGCAAATTCGCTACCTGTTACATGTGGTAAAACTTCAAACATTTCATATCAACTTTAAAATCACATTTTTCATCACGAACGCTGGTTCTATTACGGCAATGTGGAAAATTATTTGTTTTTCTTGAATATTCACGATGTAGTTGATGGGGTCGAATCTAAACAATGGCAACCAGATAAGGCCGGCTCATCTTTCTGAATGCACTGCACAAAACTGAACGTACATAACACAACCCTTGCACAGGAAAAGTTTAAACCTTTTGAGCCTACGCTAGGGGGCGCAAGCTTTTGCAGAATGAACTTTTAAAATTACTGCCCAAAAGGAGGTGTCCTACCTGTAGGACACTAGGCATATATGAGCCAATACTAGGTGGTTCATAACTGCATCTCAACCACCTGCTTAAGTAGGGGAGACGTTTGCAGCAGCACAGGTTACTGGCAGCCATAGTTAGCATACAAGATTCTCTACATTTGAAAGGCCGTAATATTTAACGCTTTCCAAAAGTACAGGCTACACGCTGAAGCGAAACTGCAGCTTCACTATGCGAACTCAAGTATCGCTTTCCCAGTGCAATAAATCTCATGTCTGTACCATTCAAAACAATGAGAACTTCAAGATATATTAATGTCCCACAGCTTATCAAACATGTGAAGTTTTAGAGTGATGCCAACAAAACTAGTGATGCCAAGATGAAAATTAAATTTTACCATATTTACACATACATAATGTGACCACAAATATAACGCAAGGGGGAAGTTTGAGACGTCACACAGAAGGAAAAGAAATTGAAACTATAATGCGACCTCAGCCTGTTCGAGCCAACTACAGTCGAAGACATGGAAAAAATGCAGATGGCATTCAAGACTACAGAAGCAACGGATACGTCGGCATTAGATACTCTTAGCGTAGCATGTACTGCAACCACTGCCTGCATACCCTGAGCCACCACTGCACATGTGCAGATTGCCCTGAGGCCATCAACAGCACACATGCCTGCTACGCTAGGGGCCAATCAGCGCTGCACAGTGGTGGGGCACGGTAAGCAATAAGAGTAGCGGCACCCGCTGTGTTAGCGGTATCTATTATTTGAAGGCAACCCTTCAGACATGTGCACAAAGCCATCGAGCATAGCAAAGGCTCTGACACGTTAAGAGATGCAGTCTCCCAGCTAGCGGCAGCCGTCAATGCCACCATGCCACCTCTGCATCATGTTTGGTGCTGCCTGGTCCTGTGCCTCTTCACCCTCCTTTCTTTTTTCCACTCCAGTGGATTCTTTCAGTGCCTCCTCTTTCTCAACGGTCTGTGCAGGCTTCTTTAGACCTTAAGGTTGTTGAACAGTTTGTTTCTCGTAGCAATTCACGAGTCTTGTGGTGAAAGTCGCTGCAGCTATCCTCAGTGGCGATAAATAAAAAATTGCGTTATATTTGTACACTGGTTTCGAATACAATAGAGGATGCATACTGAAACCAACGAATTGGAGAAAAAAAAACTCGCGTTATACTTGTGTAAATATGGGATTTTTTTTTCACCTCACACAATTTCTCTACAATGGCATATACAATGTAACATATGCACATCCGTGTTCCTCAAAATTACGAAAGGAAAAAAGCAAATTTATAACTCAGGATTGCCTGGAATCAGGCTGCACAGAAAAGTAAAACCAGTCGAGTCTGCAAAGTGAGCAAACACTCCCTTGATGTGAGAACTTTTTTCCAATCCTGATAAGCTAGGTCTGGTGTGTCGAGAGAACGGCAAGGTCAAAGGCTCTAGAGCGAACAGTAACTGCAGCAACACAAATTACTCCAACATGAACTAAGAAGCTGTTTCACAGTGCACTGCAATAACAAGAACACCTGCAAGACATTAACATGAGTCACAATTGCATGGGCGGCCCAATGCTGCAGCACTGGATGCAAGACACTTGCAGCCCAGTTATGGCCACAGAGAACCTGTTGGTAGTGTGCGCATGTGGTGTCTCTTTCTTGTCTGTGTCCTGATTTACGCAGCCGTTCATTTAATTTCATTTTAACCTATCACATTTCAACCACTGTGCAGTCAGGCTAGGGCAAGAACAACCATTTCAACTTGAGACAAACCTAGTATATAAGTACCCAGGAGATACTAACTTTTAGCAGGCTGTGTGATGATACACCTTTCGAAGTGATAAATTTGGAAAAGACTAACCACTCTGCTGACACTGCCAATCAGACTAAGGCATACTAAAATTGCTGGCTACAGTCGTTGCACAAGGCGGCAACGTTAAAATGGGTTACTGCAGAAAAGACTACAATGCGGGCCAGCCATTCACAGCACACACACATGCGAGCAACATATGACACAACAAAAACAATGGCACAGAGCAGCAAAGTTGCTCCAGACGATGGCTGCACGGCAGATGCCTGGTCCAAGCTTTCCACTAAGCACACAGGTCCTCGCTGGAAGAGAGCCAACATCAATGTGTCAGTTAGTGGAAGTGAGGCGCTTGCAAGCATTTCCATCAGCAGTGAAGACCAGTGTGCAAAAGATGAAACACATGCTGACAGAGCTCAAGCACTTGCTGAGCCACTGTGGTGGCTAAGTAGTATGGTGCTTGACTGCAGTCCTGAAAGATGCGGGTTTTATCATAGCTGCGGCGGTCGAATTTCGATGGAGGCAAAATTTTAGAGGCCGATATACTGTGCAATGTCAGTGCACGCGTTGAAGAACCCCCGGTGGTTGAAATTATCCGGAGCCCTCTACTGTGGTGTCCCTCATAGCCCGAGTCGTTTTGAGACGTTAAACCCATAAAACCAATCAAGCACTTGCTGCAAAAGACACCCCAACAGCACTTTAGCCAAGAGCACTGCTTCCCAGTCAAATGTACAGAGCAACTTCAGTGAAAATGAAAACACATTGCAGCATGGTGTCATGCAACAAATCCTTACCCCTAACCACAATACCTATGCCACTGTGTAGGTCACTGCTCGAATTCACTAACACAAGACAGGAATTTTAACTTGTTCATGCCTTCCCAAGTTTACATGAATACTGTCTAAGGTTGCACAACAGAAAGCATGCACTGCGCATAACATGGCTACACCACCCACAAAGCAAGCAGCAATAAGCATGTTAGAATGCTATCAATACTGCACAAAGCACAAAACTCTTAGGCGATCCTCAGTGTTGTAGCTGCGATGGGCGAAGCAGAGGCAGAGCAACTAAGCATGTTTATTCTGCATGCTGGGCCGTACAGAAGGGACTAACCATGAATGATCTGCTCGCACACCTTTTCAACCAGACAACAGCACCCCCTCAGCATTGCATCATCCCACGCCAGTCAGTCCCATGTCGATCATGTGACACTACAGTTTGAATTAGGACAGCCGAGGTTGACACACTAAAGTTCGTTATATCTGAAATGACATACTTAGGTTCCTTACATCCGAGGTGAAACACGAAAGTATGTTACATCGCAGGTTAACACAATAAAGTTTGTTACACCCAAGGTGACATATTAAGGTTCGTCATCATATCTGAGGTAGTATACCTACAGATGGTGGTCGCCATTTCCACCTGCAATAACCCCTTTTCTAATCCTAATGCATTAATTAATAAAGGCACAACATGACCAGAAATAAATTCACTACTTACACAGTATGCAAGCAACAGACTTACAGGCATGCCAGTAACAGAGAAGGTCCTTGCAGCCACTCCTATCAATCACGAGGAGGACTGAGAAGACAGACACCAGGCAGACTCATTTTCTTTTAGGTTTACATGGACGAGTATGACACGCCAGATCCATAATAATGGCGTACTGATTAATTCATTCACAGATTTGCTACCCTAAACTTTAAAATCTATGATTTGTTTGTGTACGAATCCTTTCCGTCAATTTTTCTTTCGCAGTTCACATGCGCTAGATTTTATGCAATAATACGACTTCAATTCAAAGTTATTCTTCAAACTTACCCAGTCTGTATTGTCACCACATTACAAGAGTTATTTTAAATAAGTGCAGTTTACTTATTTACAACATACCATAAGACTTATTAAATACAGTTTTCAGCACTGTGAAAACTAAGTTGCTGATACCTCACATTGTCTGCTTTTGATTAGCAAGCAGAAAATTTAAATTTATTAACTCTAAAACTCGTTCTTTTTCATCACTGTCATAACTTTGCCATGCCTAGGCAGTATATTAATAACTATGCAAGTGACTCTGCCAATTCTTACAAGTACTTAAACATCCATGTTTCCCGGGATTTACCTAACTTCGACTGACCACCATCATCAGCAGCAGCAGCCCGACGCCCACTGCAGGGCAAAGGCCTCTGCCACGTCTCTCCAATTCATCATCATCATCAGCCTGACCACACCTACTGCAGGGCAAAGTCCTCTCCCATGTCTCTCCAATTAACCCTGTCCTTTGCCAGCTGCGCACACCACATCCCTGCAAAATTCTTAATCCCATCCACCCACCTAATCTTCTGCTGTCCCCTGCTACACTTGCCTTCTCTTGGAATCCACTCCGTTACCCTTAAGGACCAGCAGTTATCTTTTCTTTGCATTACATGCGCTGCGCAGGCCCATTTCTTCCTCTTGATTACGACTAGGATGTCATAAACACGCATTTGTTCCCTCACCCACTCTGCCCACTTCTGGTCTATTAACGGTACCGTGACACAATGAAAAAATTGTGCAAAAGGAACATCATCATGATGTCATCATGAACGTACACCAACTTGCCCAACTTTCTGCACTGCTTAGCATGTCACCCACATAACTAACTCCGCAAACAGTTTCCTTGATCACCTTCGGCACAACCTCCCTTTGGCACCATTTTCATAAAGCAGTGATCCACAAAACATTAATCCGGTCAAATCTCGAATCTGTCCAGCTTGGAATTGCTCACTAGACTAACCTGGTCACTACTACTGAGTCACTTCAGAATTGTGCCGCCAGATTTAGCTCATATGACTGCTCTTATCACACCAGCATCTCAGGGATAAAATGTCAATGGCATACACCTACACTTCTGTCCCATCGTAGAACATCTTAACTCTGGTTATTTTACAAGTTCTTTAGCAACACTCTAGCAATCAATAAAAGGATCGCACAAAAACCTCCCATTTCACACCATAGCCACCCTAATGAGCCCGCACCCCAAAAGTGGAGCAATCATGTTTCTTGCAGATCACCCATGACAAGAATGGCCTTCCGACCTGAGTGGCGGCAATTATCGACCTTTGATTCTTCAAAAGTGCCATAGATTAAGCAAATCTATAAGTCTGAACCATTGTCCATCGCCTGAAATCATGCATATTCTTTCTTCCTGCTGTTGTTACATCAACCCCTAATGTAATGTCCCGCACAGGGGCCCCAGAGGAATAGCAAATAAACAAATCTGCACTGTCGCTAACCAAACAAGAGAACAGAAGCGAAAATGGAAATGCATTAGTGAACAATAAATTTGTCATTAAACATGCTAGTTTTCCTATGGCATCAAGAATACCACAAAAAGGTTTGCTGTTCAAGCTGTTTATATTCGTACCCCTAGAACATTGAGTCAGTGTGTCCAAAGGCCTTGCTCCAGTGACCGAAGCAGTCTAGGAAAGTAAAAGCCTGCACTATCAGAGGAGTGTTTGTTCAATGCTTGTTATTCATGACATGGCTTAATTTGAGGATATGTCCAAAAAGCAATTTTTAGAAGCCAGAGGCCAAAACAAAGGTACTGATCAGGCAATGATTTGAGATCATGTATCAAGCACTACCCATGCTAACTATGTCCTGCTCCAAGGCTCTTGTAACGACAGTGTTCAAGTGTACAAAGGAGGCAGGTCTTGCATGCATGCGAAGTGGTGCATAGAAGACTGACAGTTCACACGACAAAATAATTCTAATAGATGAAAAAAACAATCTCATTTAGTGAAGTTCTTTTTTTTTCTGTACAACTGTCATTTCCATGTTGTGTGAAATATTGAGTAAAAAAACTTGGCACTTTGTGCCTCGTACAAAAACGAGCACTTATATCAAACTGTCGTTTGCTGCAAAAAAAAAAGCATGCCAAAACCTCTGAATTATGGAAATTTTTGCTCAACTCAACTTGTACCTCAATTAGAAGTGAAAAAATTGCGATTTTTGTCTCGAATTGTGGAAAAAACAAGGCCCAAAAATGAAGAGCCCTAGTTATACATTGTAAGAGCGGTCACCTGTCTGCCAAAATCTGTGCTGATTTTTTTCTCTGGTACATGCTGTGCTAAAAAAAACTGGATTTGCTTTCCATGGTTAGCTGCTTTCATGGTTTCTTGGGCAGTGCAACTTCAGGCCACACCAAGTAAAGGATTTTGAAAAGCCCAGGGACAGAGATGCACAAGAAAAAGTGGGAGACATTTTTTTTATGTTTGCCAGGGTACAAAGAGGTGCAGGCTGGTTATTAAATTTTGTACTGTACTTGAAGTTTCCTGCCCTTTTGCGCAGTCATATGGCTAAGGTGGTTTCATAAGATCGTCATCTTCTGTTTTGTCAAGTTTGCGCTGCCTTCTTTGCAGAACATAATCTTTCCTTTTTATTGTACACCCCGATTCCACAATGCCTGCATGACTGTTGAGGTTTCGACTGTTGAGGTGTCGACTTAGTCAAATACTTTTACGAAAGCCTGCCTGATCATTAGGTTGATTGAAGTCGAAGGCTGTCCTCACTCCATAATTGATAACCTTAGCAAATATTGTGTACGCAAGAGACAGTAAGCCGATTGGTTTGTAATTTCTCAAGTCCTTGATGTTTCCTTTCTGATGGATAAAGATGATGACATTGTTGACATTAAAGATGACATTGCTCCAAGATTCTGGTGCAGTCAAGACCTTGAGGTGTTGCATATGTAGAAGGCAACTTTTTCTAGAACAATCTCCCCTCCGTCCTTCAACAGACCTGCTGTTGCCTGGTCCTCACCAGCTGCTTTCTCCCATTGGATTGGCCCTAACGCTTTCTTTACTTCCTGTTTCATTACTGTCAGGGTGTCCCATTTCTGTGTGCTACTGCCTGTCTCGTTAATGTCTTTATTACATTGACTATTGTATAGATTTGTGCAGAACTCTTCGGCTACTTTGTCCTATCTATATTGCCAATGACATTGCCCTCTTGTCTCTTAGAGCCAACTTTTTGGACTATAGTTGACCAGCATGTCAAAATGCATTGGTGTTTGATCAGGGTTGTCTATCTATTCAAAGCTGTAGCCGTGCTGGCGTCGCAGCCTGATGACTTAACACTGAAATGAAACTAACTTCTATTCAATGTCTTCTGGAGGCCTCTGACACACTGAAGTCTGGCGGCGGAGTGAGAACCCCCGACGGTTTATGTAATGCTTTACCCAGCCTTTGCTTGCTTTGAAAATTGTGTGAATAATCCCACGCTCAAGGGCCAATTCCCTAGCTGGCTTTCATCTGCATCATCTCGACGGTGACGACGACACATCTGCTCCTGACCTCATTCACATACCAAGCCAAGTCTTCCTCGAGTTCTGCATAGTGCCCACGCTGTGGTCCCGCAAAGGCTTTTTAAGAACTTGAACACGAAGCCAAACTGCTGGCGTTTCGTAGCCACCTGCACGCATTCACCTCTGAAACGCCAATGCACCTCAGTGCTACCAGGTTGTTCCCAGTCTCGTTCGCAACTGAAATAACTTTTCGCTTTAACTGTGCCAAATAATGGAGCCTGGTTTCACTCCTCATGAAACAATGAAGTGCAATTACATGCACAAATCACGCCGCTCACATCCACATCCGCAAAAAAAAGGAGGCGCGAACGAAGCAATCAACATGGCACGGAGACTCCTGTGCTAGCGCTGATTTCGGGGCGCGTGACATCATTTCGAATCAATCACTTGAAGCCGCTCCGCTTCTTTCTTCGACTCTTCCTTCTCTTTCGTTTCTTCACACCTTGAGTGGAGAGAGCACGCGGGCAGCAGAAAAGTAAGGAAAGATCAGTCCGTGCGACAAAAGAAAAAAGCTTACGTGAGAAGTGCACAGGAGGCTATGGTGGTAGCCTGGTGACAAAAAAGGGCGTGGTTGCTGTGGTCTCCCGAAATGCACTGGAGGTCGGCCGCGTCTCTTACGGCTTGATTGGGTAGCGGCCGCCGTTCTGTCATTCTCAACGTCGTCTTTGAGAATGCCAGAACAGCAGCCGCTACCCATTCGTGTCCTAGGGGACGCGGACAACCTTGAGAGGATTTCGGGAGACCATGGCAACCACGGTTCAAAGAGAACGACAGAACAGTCGCCGCTACCCGGTCAAGCCCTAGGGGATGCAGGCGACCTTCAGTGGATTTCGGGAGACCACGGCAACCAAGGCCATTTCTCTTTTGTCGCCAGGCTACCATCGTAGCCTCTTGTGCGCTTCTCGCGTAAGCTTTTTTCGATGTAAGGACTGATCTTCCCTCTTCAACCTGGTTTCTCAGACAGCCCTGAATCTAAGACAACCCCCCCCCCCCCCCAAACCGTGCACCGTATTTTTGAAAAAAAAAAAAAGTCCTCTTAGGTTTGCGCGAATACGGTACATCTACCCTGATTGCTATCAACTACCAAGGAAGATTCCTTTCACACGCACAAGCTATGAAGCTATGGCTGCCATCGCAATGATTACTCTCTCCCCTGCAAACTTAATGATTTTGTGAAGCAACACATAGATGTAATGGCACTGAAAAAAAGCAATATTAAAGAGTAATTTCTGTAACAAACTTGTATGCGTATTATAACTAGGCTAACGGCAAGAGATCAAGAAAGGATCAGACAGGATGGAGCGCGGAACTTCCACTGAGTGCTACTTCAGACACACGCCACATTTATACAGTCGTCGTAATCACACCTGGAAAGTAACAAGCAACGATGTGATGTTTCTGAAGTAAAACTCAGTTGACGTTCCTCACACGCTCCATGTCGTCTGGTTCTTGCATTGTCCCTTGTTGTTCGCACAGTTACAATATGCATACAAGTTCGAACCACCAACTAGCCTGCCTTTCCCTGTTATTTCTGTAACGAACCGTAGTTGTATTTAGAGACTGATTTTGTTTTGGTTGTTTTTACATGCTGATTTCCGCTGATGTTTTCCGCATTGCGCCCAGTTTTAGAGTGTAAATTAAAGCCATTGCAATCCTGTCATTGCTGTCTGGGTGGTTGGAGCCCTGTCAAGCTGCTACTGTGCAGCTTTTTCTACTGCCCCCTTTTTTGCCATTATTTATTTATTTACAATACCCCTAAAGGTATTCCTGCGAGGGTATTACATAGGGAGGGGGGCAATATAAGCATATAAATAAAAATACGGCACAGGCAATTGAAATAAAACAAATAATGCATGTAATAACAAAGTATGAAATAAAGCTAGTATTGTACACAAATAAAACAACAAACAATGCAAAATAAAATACTCAGTAATACTATAATGCACATAATGCAAGAAAACACAAAATCTATTAGTCCATGGTTTGCTTTAACAAGTGCTGAAAGCATTTTAAGTTAACCTCAGTAGCTATGTGTGATGGCAGGTTGTTCCAGTCTATTATGGTGTGAGGAATGAATGATTTTGTGCAAAGCGATGAACGGCACATTATGAGTTTTATTTTGTTACCGTGGTCACGGCGAGGAAAGACTGCAGGGGGTGGAAAAAGAAGTCATTGTGGAGGGTGGGATGATGATGATACAATTCGTGGAATAAGGTTAGATGAGTGAAATGGTATCGACATGAAAGTGGTTCCAACTTGGCGCGTTGTTTTAATGCTGTGACACCGGTGAAGTGAGTAGCAGCATCTTTTTTTTGGTGAAAACAAATTTGATTTTATTGATTGACTGATTCTATGAACTTGAAACCTGTGCAACGGACAGGACAGAGAAAAAAAAAAGAAGCGCACATCGCGGTGGTTTACTGTGCCAGCGCCCCCTTCCCTTTTCAAGAATCCAACACACTGCCACAAACGCATAATCACCTTGTGATTCTGTGACAAGGTGAGTGCGCGTTTGAGGCAATGTTTGCCTGGCGAGTATGCACGTTCTTGTTGAAAAGAGAAGGAGGAGCTGGCACAGTGCACAGTGAACAAGAGACAGGTGCAATCCTGTAATTTTTTTGCGTCCTGCCCTTGCACAGTTTTAAGTTCATAGAATGTCATACTAACTCCACCACTGCACTCTTCTGCACCTAAGCACAAACACGGGGCCACAAAGAAAAGCTAGCTGCCACGGTGGCTCAGTGGTTACGGTGCTCAACTGCTGAAACAAGAAACGAGGGTTCGATCCTGGCTACAAAGGTTGCATTTCGATGGAGGTGAATTGCTAGAGGCTCACGTGCCGTACGATGCAAGTGCATGTTGAAGAACACCATGTGGTCGAAATTATCCAGAGCCCTCCACTATGGCGCCTCTCATAGCCTGAGTCGCTTTGGGAAGTTACAATCCCACCAACGAACAAAAAAACAAAGAAAAGCTAGCTTTCCTCTGCAGCCGCACTGGAGTGGATGTTAACACTAAATTAAAGATGAAGTGCACTGAACTAAAACCTGCCACTGAACAATTCTTCCCAGCCGTGAAGTACTCAATCAAGACAGCAATACTGTAAGTAGAGTATAACAGCTGTATGCTACTGGTACTCACCTATGGGCAGCAACATGGGGCCGACTGGAAGGATTCAACTTAAATTGAAGGCAACGCAGTGAGCTATGAAAACGAAAATGGAAGGTGTAATGTTAAGACATGGGGGCAGAGCACAGGGGTCAGGCAACAAACGTCGGTCAATGACATCGTGGTCAAAATCCACAAGAAGGATTGAGCTTGGGCAGGGCATGTAATGTGAAACGAAGATAACCAATGGTCCTTAAGGGTAACGGATTGGATTCCAAGAGAGGACAAGCGCAGCAGGGGGTGGCAGAAAGTTAGGAGAGCAGATGAGATTAAGAAGTTAACCGGGATAAGGTGGCCATGCCTGGCACAGGACAGGGTTAACTGGAGTTATTTTGGAGTGGCCTTTGTCCCGCAGTAGACAATGTTAGGCTGGTTATGATGACTGTGTCACCAGTGGCAATTGGTGGTAGCACTGACAAGCCCTGCTTGTTGCGGGCACCCGCAATGGTTCCAGGCACTGGCGGTGATGACTCACACCAAAACAATCAGAGTGTCCAACCAATCATGCCCGTCCACTCAGTTTGCTTCGCATGGTACCAGAACTGTCTTTGGAGTACCCCATCACGTTTCAGGCACTGCCTCCTAGTGACACTCATGGCAAGTAGTAAAAGGCAACTTCAAGGTGATTTTGCAGGCTCAGCTCCACAATACTTAATCTGCTCAGCAGGCCTCTCCAGTGCAATTTTCCACTCCATAGAACAAGCAAGTAGGCCTGCATTTACCAGCATATTAGACAAGAGCACAAGGAAAAGAAAAACAATGGGATGGGTGCCAACAACCAACGCTTGTCCCGTCATCCCGCATTCCTTTTTGGCCCTTTGCAATACAATTTCTCAGCACCACAATCAAACCAGTTGCTATGGCATTAAGCACTTCTGACAACAGAGACCTGGGTTGGCAACAATTGTGGATAAGGGTTAAAGGAGGATACTTAAGTTATCTGCAATTTGCTGGCGATAAATTGCAAAGTATGACCAATGACTTAGACAGGCAAAGCAGAACAGTGGGTCTAAAGATGAATATGCAGAGCACAAAAGTAATGCTCAGCAGTCTTGGAAGGGAACAGCAGTTTATAGTTGGTAGCAAGGTGCTGGAAGTGGTAAGGGAATACCAAGGGAATACGTCTACTTAGGGCAGGTAGTGACGGCAGGTACAGAGCATGACAGCAGAAATATTAGGATAAGAATGTGGTGGAGCGCATTTTGCAGATTCTCTCAGATCATAAATAGCAGTTTACTAATATCCCTCACGAGAAAAGTATATAACAGCTGCGTCTTACTGGTACTCACCTGTGGAGCAGGAACGTGGAAGCAAACGAAAAGGGTTCAGCTTATGTTAAGGACAACGCAGTGAGCTATGAAAAGAAAAATGATAGGTGCAATGTAAAGAGACAGGAAGAGGGCAGTGGGTCAGGGAACAAACGTGGGTTAATGACCTCATTATCAAAATCAAGAGGAAGAAATGGGCTTTGGCAGGGCATGTACTGCGAAGGCAAGATAACCGCTGGTCCTTAAGGGTAACGAACTGGATTCCAAGAGAAGGCAGGCCTAGTAGCAGAGGGAGGCAGGTGTGGTGATGAGATTATATAAAGGCAGTGGGAATAAGGCGGCCGCAGAAAACAAAGGACAAGGTTAATCGGAGATACGTGGGGAAAGCCTCTGTTTTGATGAGGTTCACTGGTCACTGACCAAGGTCAACAAAAAATGACGTTTCGGGAGCGCTACGGCTCCCTTGTTCACAATGAGCAACCAGCTGGACGTCCCGGGCTTTTTGTAGCGGTTACTATCGTTTTGAGGCATTTCGCGTAGATAGGGTGCAACGTGCCGCCATTCTTATTTATTGTGTTGGGCGGCACGTTGCACCCTATCTACGCGAAATGCCTCAAAACGATAGTAACCGCTACAAAAAGCCCGGGACGTCCAGCTGGTTGCTCATTGTGAACAAGGGAGCCGTAGCGCTCCCGAAACGTCATTTTTGTTGACCTTGGTCAGTGACCAGTGAACCTCATCAAGCCATGATTCCTGACCAGACGGTATGCCGTCGAACCCTCGACTAGAAAAGCCTCTGTCCAGAGTTATGCTGCTGCTGATGATGACAACCAGTGCAGCTGATGCCCAAGGAATGAATGCAGGTCCCACTGCTGTACCCGGCCGTGGATTGTAGTTCTAGGAGTGATGCCAGTGCCAACACAGCTGCCCTTAGCTGCTATACCTTCAGAGTGAGACCAAAGCCACAAGGCAAGTGAAAACGTCACTGCAGTAGCTTGGTTCCCAGCGCAATATAGCTGGCACCAGAGCAAAATTCAGAGCCAATCAACAACTCAATTTTGTCTGAAAACGTGCCACAAATTTGATTCTCCAGGTGTTCTTTCTCTTGCTCCAGTGTACGTCCAGATCAACGCCTGCCCAAAGACTGCCAGCAGCCATGGTGCACGTTAGCCATGTTAGCTTCCCTACGGTCTTCCCATTGACTACGCTGCTGCCTTGATCGGCTCCAATCTTGCGTGCAGCCCTGCAAAAGAACACACAACACCATGAGTGGCCCTCAGATAGCAACTCTAGTCTTTTCATGAATATTCAAGGTGACTGGCATCACATTTTCTAAAGTGACTTCTCCTAGGCACCATGAACCACTTTTATTACGCAGTCTAAAATAATTTTAAAGGTGCAAAAACAACAAAACAGAATAAAAATCTGAGCTTCCACCTGTGTTTCGTGTGCTTCGGCAAAAACATTACTTGTAAAACTATTAACCATGCACCACATGTCTAAGGTTGCATCGTGAAGCAGTAACTCTATTCATGACATGACTGAATACAAGCCTGAGAATTACCTAAAGAAAAAACAAGCTGAAGGACGCAGGCACATTGAGGGACACAGGATGACACTGAGAACTATCGCGCAGCATAAAAACACAGTTAACAAAACAAACGCAATGTGAAAAACACTGCATTCCTGGAAGAAATAAAGAAGTGAGGTGTAAGAAAGGGTCACCATTATAACTTAATAGTGTAGAACAAAACATTACATGGCCGAATAATGCGACATAAATTATCAAAAGAGTGCCAGCAGAGAGAGTTTCGTTGGAATAAGTGAACCTTGAAAAACACCTAGCATTGCCTTTTAAGAGGGGACGCGGCTTTGAAATCCCAAAGAATGGCAAAAACATTTCATTTTTTCATAATTGTTGTATCTGCTTGTACGCTTAGTTTGTTATGCGGTCCCAAAGTTTCACTGCTGAAATCGACCGGAAAGCAATCTAAAAAAAGTGTTTTGTGAACCACGATGGCTGTTTTTGTGGGGAAAAACTCGAACAATTAGTGCTTTTTCCCCGTTATGATTTTCTGCCCAGATGCTCACTGTGTCGAGCAGATTTCTTCATGACTGTTTAACCTATTTTGACCCAGTTTGTTTTCTTGCACTCCTAGGGCAACAGCAAATGTCAAGACATTCTTTGTTTTCAAATTTCAGAGTTCTGAGCTTCCTGTATGAAATTTTCTTCATACTATAGGTGTTAAAAAACACTGCATCACTAAGATTCAAAACCAAAATTTGTGCCTTGCGAAAAAAAATTCAAAGAATTTCTTGAACTGTAGCATGCCAATAGGAATGCAATGAACAGTGAACCAGCCTTCTGCCACACTTTCTTATACCCTTGTCACATGGCATTCCTTGAACTCCTTTTCAGCAAAGGCACCTTTTTTCACCGAAGGAGCGAAAGCTTAAAGGAGGAGCGACACTGGTACACAGTGCAGCCTAAAGGCGGAACAGTTGTTAAGGTTTAGCACCCGCTGCTGTGCTTGAGCCGGCTGAAGTGAGTGGGAAATTCTGTTCATTCGTTGAGCTCAGACAATTTTTTAAATTCTGATTGCTTCCTTAAAAGAACTGCAAGAGCTGCTCTTATCAGCAGCAGCAGGTTTTGAGCATTGCCTTGGCCACCAGGGGCACTCGGTGTTGCTGCAACACTTTCACAGTCTTGAAATCTGGGCATAAAATATAAGCACCCGTACAAAAAGCAAAGCCAGACAAACCTTTCATATCTTTAAAAGATGTTTTCAAACACTGTTGGCTATATCTATCTTTTTATTGCTTTTACTTTTTGACGTTGGATGGCACTGCGATCGTAGCCTTTTGACGGCCTCACAATTGGTCTCCAAAGGTCTCTGACGTGCACCTTAGCCTCCAAGGCCCCTAGCGGCAAAGGCGCAACATTTGTGCTGTGTAGCTGCACTCCTTACGCCTTTGGATATAAGGACCTGATTCTCAAAGGCCTTGGCGGCCTTTGTTGCACCCTGTGTTGTTTGTGCGCTTTGTCTTGTCGCCTGCTTCAGTTCCGTCCTGTTTTGCGGTTTTGCTCCTTCCCTTATGGCGCGGTTCAGGTGTCCAACGATATATGAGACAGATACTGCGCCATTTCCTTTCCCCCAAAACCAATTATTATTATTATTATTATCCTCACGATGTCCTACCAACTGGCCTACAAACAAGTCCTAAATTTGCGGTGCTCATGTGACAGGGGTATTAAATCTGCAGCCTCTGCATAAGGTTCAAAAGATGTCAGACACTAATTTTCAGGACATATAACCGTGAAATTTTGTGGAAGCAGTCATGAATTTATTTCTGATATGCTCAAAAAATATCACATAAACACATCAAGAAATAAGAAAATTTTTGCTTGCAGCCTCGTCCCCCCTCAAATTAAAGCCTTTTCGTTAGACTCCCAAGTTTTTGCCCCATAAGCAAACACTGTCAAAGAAAAACTGCTTATACTTCCTTTTTGAGGAATAGTGGCAAGCTGCTATTCATAACCAGAGAGCACCTGCGAATGCAGTCCAGCCCGTTCTTATTTTCCTACGTACTTCACTCTCATGGTCCAGGTCTGTGGTCACCACCTGCCATAAGTAGAGATGCATTCCTTTACCATTTAGAATGCTTGCTGAACTCAACTCTTGTTCCCTTCCCAAATTGTCCCACATTACTTTAGGTTCTTTATATTAATTTTTTGTCCCATCGTTCTACTTTTCCCATCTAGATTTCCTAATCATGCTCAGCAATTCATCCCCTGAGGTGCGTAGCAGGGCAATGTCATCAGCAGATTGGAGATCATAAGTTATTCTCTATTACCTTTTTGTCCCCCAAGCTTCCCAGTATAGTTATCTGAATAACGCCCGAGGTTAAAAGTAGTGAAGAGATCGTGACTCCCTGCATGACACGCTTCCTGATTGGGTGAACTCATATTTTCTAGCGCTTAGTGAACACAAGGGACAAGAACACAAATACACAGGACGTACGCTAGTCTTCAACTGGCGTTTATTCGAAAAAACATTCAATATAAGACATCTCAATTGCTGATATTCACACACGCGCAGTAGCAACGCCACATTTCAAGAACAACAATTCTTTTTTTGATAGATAAACAGATGAGGTGCTGACACATTTTGAACCTTCTTTATCAATGCACATAGCTTCGAAAATTTCCCGTTCCGATTGCGTTTTTAGTGTTCCTAGAATACTTGTTTCATGCAAGATTGGTGTGCAGGGTACAGAGTTAGGGTCGCCAGGGTACCGTTCGATGAGACAGCGTTTGCAGTGCACCGAGAGATTCCCCCCCGCCGATATGGATTCTGTTGCCAAGCGGAGCTCTCTCAGCCTTTCACTAACGCGTCTTCCTGATTGCCCAATATAAGCCTTGCCACAAGTGAGCGGGATTTTATAGACAACACCGATTTTGCATGGTACAAACTTCCTTTGGTGGTTCATAGTGCACATTGGCTTCCTTGCTTCGCTGTTCACGAGTGGGCACAAGCGCACTAGTTTCTTCGGGGCAGTCAAAACAAGATCGATGCCACACTTTTTCGCCACCTCTTTTAGACGGTGCGACATGTTGTGAACATGAGGCATAGCCACAAGCTGAGTCCGCCGCTGGGGATCGTCACGGTTTTGTTGCCTCCCAGTTCTTCTTGCCTCCCACACTTTCTGTGATGCAATGCTCGCACGACTTATTGAGAGCAGCGCGGAAGGAATTCATGGCAATACCCCTTTTTACAAGTTTAGAGTGTGCTGATTGATAACTGAGAATTTCTTTTTTTGTTCTCGGCTGATACATCCAGCAAACTTTTCAAACCTAATGCATATATCAAGGAACTGCAGCCTCTCGTCATTTGGGATTTTTGTTATAAAGGCTAGACCCAGGCTACAGGAATTAAAAACATCAAGCACATTTTTCACCACATCGTTCGGTTTGTCAGACTGTGTTAGATTCATTACTACAAGGTAGTCATCAACATATCTAAAAATGCGTTTAACTCTGTCAGTGTTAATCCGCGCGACAATGCGTTGGTCAATGTATGCTAAAAAGACAGAACTAAGAACGGGGGCGATGCAGGACCCGATGCAAATGCCATCCTTTTGTACATATTCTGCACCTTCATGCTTTATGACAGTCGATGACAGGTAAAATGAAACAAGGTTTAAAAACCTTTCAATTGACATGCCAGTAGAATTCTGAAATGACAAAGGGTTTCCACTTTCAATATAGCCGCGCAACGCAATCAAGATTTCCCCCTGCGGCATCGAGTAAAAAAGCTCTTTTACATCTACTGAAAAGGCAAAATTAACGTGCCTAGAATCTTTGTGGTTCTTAAGATAGTCCACTACTTCATTAGAATTAGTAACCAGAAACGGGTCCTCAATTTTAAGAGACTTAATTTCTCTTGCAAGAATCTAGAAAGGACGCCTTGCCATGACCCTTTCTCCGTTAGAATTGTCCTCAGTGGCACATCCTCCTTATAAGTTTTCGTGGAGAAGGAATAGCTTAATCCCACTTCCTTACTGGCACCTATCTTTTTGCCTAAATTATCCAGTCCCTTCTCTTTACATAACCTTAATGCCTGTTCTTTCGCTTTCTGGCTGGTCACCATCGGAGCTTCAAAGTTCTTACTTAATGCCATTTTTACCTTTTCATTGTACACACTGTTTGACATGACCACAAATCCTCCCTCCTTATCCGTTACTAGAAGCTTCAGATTGTTAGTTCTTAGATACTGAATAGCATCTTTGATGGGTTCAGTCACATTTTTCTGAGTTCCTTTTTGCCTCATAAGGCAATCAAGGCCTTCGGAAATGCACCATCCCTTGTCATCGTCCTGTGCTTTGCTGGAAATCCTTCTCACTGCTGACAGTTGCTCGACAGAAGTCATGTTGGGCTCCGTGCAGAACTTCGGACCGTAGTTTATTGGGGATTTTATCCCTTTCATTGTGGAGAAATATGGTTGCTATGCAGTTCTTGTGGCCACTAATACATATTCCTCTTCACCCTGGCTATGCAATACCTGCACGGTCGTTTCTGGGCACAGTTTATTATTTATTTTAGCAATGTCATTCAAGTATTGCTGTTAACACTCCGATTAAGCTTGTTAATGATAATTACTCTCTTATTCAAGTCAACCTTCATCTGTTTATAGATGAATGTGCTCTATATTAGAAGTGTTTTCAATGCTGATGATCAGCTTTAACTATATGATCTGGTTTCTTCTTCACCACTGGAGCAGGACAAGAAAATAACTTTTGAAACGCAGTGATAAAGTTGTTTGTCAATAAGAAACAGCATTAGGAATTCACGCATGGCAGCATGGAACACAGCCTTGAGAGTGTGCATGAATTCTGGTGCACTATAATACTCCTTTCATGTACAACGGCTAATTAGCCAAGTTGGGTAATACAAGTGTGTCCTATCCTTTCTTGTCTGTCGTCGTTGCACGCTGCTCCGTAGCAATGAATCCCTTGATGTACAGTGGCCCATGGGCTCTTAAAATTTTAATTGTAAGTAATGAACTGGCTTATCAATATCCTACAAAAAATTAATACAGACGACTGTTTCTCCGCTGCACCCATGCCATTCGTTAGTCGTTATGAGCGTGTAACATCTAGATTCTGGATGATGTAAGGACGGCGCGAAAAGAACAAGGACAAAAGAGGCATAAGAACACAACAAGACATCTAGAACAGGTTCATTTAGCATTGCGCACACATTTCAGTTATGACATGCATACGGCGCTGTTTGTAAAGCGATTTTTTTTTTAATTCACCGGTTCACCATGACAGCGCTCCGCTCGTGCTGCCTCAGTCGGCAGCATAAAATTTCTTCCTGGAATACTGCGTACTGAAAATGAGAACGTCCTCAATAATTCAGCAATGCAATATTGAAATTGATCACCGAAACCCCGACGCACGAGTTTACGGCGACGGCTCTGCCAAAAGCACAAAGCCACCGCAAACACAGCGTCGGACGCATTCAACCGTAGAAGCACTGCTCAACACAACTTCCACAGCCCCACAATACTGTGGGATATTAGAAAATTACGAGCATCACAGGGATAGAAAGGGAAATCGCGCGACGAAGTGTTTAGGCGCGCATGCAGGGCTGTGTTCAAACTCACATGGGAATGATGGAGCGACGACTTCCTTCTTGCACACAATCGCGGTACACGATCCATCCAACGTACTACACACAGTTTCTGCATCGGCTAGTTTCACTGCTCGAAATATCGTCATTGGCACTATGTCGCGCTCAGGTAGCTTCCAGTGAAACGTTCCCAAAACAGGCTCAACAACGTCTTTCTGCGTCGTTAGCATAACCTCCTTGATTCCATGCACGGTGAAAGAAAAGAAATCCCGCTGTGCTGACTGCAGGTGACGGTGGCCTGATGCATTACAGCCTGATGCATTACAGAGGTGCATGCACCTTCGCGGTAAAGCCAGAACGACGCCGCCTTCGCGCAATAAATCCGCGAGGTTGGCGAGGTGCCTATGAAGTGATGGGACGGAGCTTCCTCCAGCCACGTGACCTAGACTTAAGCGCGTGATTTGAACGGTGCCGGCAGATGCGTGAAGCATGGGCGCCAAGCCCGCCGCCAGCATTTACTCCTCGTTGTAACGCTAGGGCCTATGGAACATTTAAGATTGTGACGTGTCGGCAAGCCGATAAAGACAGGACTGCATGACAGATGGCCATGGCACGCTTTAATGGCGGCGGGCCTAGCGCGAGCGCTCCGTGCCGCGCCACTGCCAAATTGGTCGTCTCCAGACACTACCTAGGGCGATCGTCCCGAATGCGCGAACTAGAAGGATGGCAGTGACGATGAAACGTAAGACGATGGGCGTGACAGAAGCGATGAACACTGAAGATAAGACGTGGGGCTTACCGTCAGGATGAAAGCGATGAGATTATGAGATGAGCACTGGCCCACAAAGCTTCCGGCACACGGGTCACCTTCAGCTGACGACCGAGGACCATGGGCGTACCAAACGGCATGGGCAGGGGGGCTGTGCTCACGTATCTCGGGTCAGTCGGGTGGCTTAGGGTCTGGTCTGTAGTATCAGTTCGTCGTGTCTTGTGGTCGGGGCGGTGGGCGAGGCGGGCTGGGGCACAGCCGGACGGTGCAGACTAGGAACACAAGGCCGACGACCACAGCAGACGCAGCACGCCGAATCTCAAGGACCAGTGAGGCGATGATTACCCAGCACCTCACGCCAAATGTCACGTGACGGCAGAAGACAGGCTATATGACAGATGGCTGTGGCACAATATTGGTTCGTTGGCCTCAGATAAAGCTGGCACATACCCACTACGGTGGAGTGGCCAAAACACTGGCGGTTAATTGCTGGATACAGGAGAGTGTTTTGATGGGGAAAGGAGTAGTAATAGTATAGTGGCGATGGGCCTAGCGCGAGCGCTTCGTGCCGTGCCACTGCCCACTTTGTCGTCTTCTAGTCCGTGACTATATATATATATATATATATATATATATATATATATATATATATATATATATATATATATATATATATATATATATATATATATATATATATAAGGGACTTGCGAATACGAATCGAATACGTATATGAAGGAAAAATGGCTTCGAATATCGAATATCTGTTCAGTACAAAAAAAAATTCAGAAAATGATAAACGAGGAAATGTTGTTCAGGAGAGCAAGCTGCCGGGCTAGTTGGTAATGCATGTTATAAACTGGGAAGCGCAAAAATACCGTACGAGGGACAGAGTAAGGGACACAAAAACAGGTTCACGAGCGCTCGTGAACCTGTTTTTGTGTCCCTTACTCTGTTTCTCGTACGGTATTTTTGCGCTTCCTAGTTTACAACAAGCAAATGTTGCCTTTATATTTTTCAAAATAGTGTATGGTCTTTCCAACTAAAATAAACAAAACTAGACTGCCTCAGTACTGTAAAAAAAAACATGATGTGCACAGAATTGTATACTCTTTGACTGGACAGCATAACAGTATCCAAACTATAATGAGGTCATGCAAAACAAAATCCATAAAATGACAAGACTGACAACAAAAAATAACATAGCTAGTAAAACCTCATTCATTTGGAGTTCAAGGCACCATGCCCAGTTCATCCGAAGGCCTCGGTTTATAAAATTAACCGTCCCCCCCCCCCCCCCCAAAAAAAAAGACAACCTGCCGAAAATGCGAAGAGGCAATAAAGCCTTATGAGGCGGCTTCGTCGCGCTAACACCTGTAAGCCCGTGACGAGCCGCCCATTTTAGTGGGCTGGAAGAACAACACAAATAGGTCGGGGAACACGCACTGGAGTCGGAACGGCGAGTCGGTTTCTAAAAAGGAAAAAGAAATCACCTGCGACGCGCCAGTCTGGGACTGGCACTGGAGCTGGAGCTGGGATTGGACTACCGGCGAATGCGCGGGAAGACGGTTGCAGTTGCCACGGTGCAGAGGCGAAGCTAAGAAGCCGAAACTACGCGACCAGGCTATTTTTTTGACCTAGCGACAGGGGCCTTCCGATCGTTGTCACGCTGTACGACAAACGGTTGCTCACAATTTGGTGCGAATATATTAGTGAAAACAGGCGTAACATTGAGGTCAGCCAGTGGGTTTGGTTTATGGGGGCTTAAAGTCCCAAAGCGGCTCAGGTTATGAGGGACGCCGTAGTGGAGGGCTCCGGAAATTTCGGCCACCTGGGGTTCTTTAACGTGCACTGACATCGCACAGCACACGGGTCTCTAGAATTTCGCCTCCATAGAAATTCGACCGCCGCGGCCAGGATCGAACTCGCGTCTTTCGGGTCAGCAGCCGAGCGCCATAACAACTGAGCCACCGCGGCGGCTTGGTCAGCCAGTGGGGATATACAGGGTGTCCCAGCTAACTTAAGCCAGGCTTTAAAAATATGCCGCGGCGCTCTAAGACGACGCGACCAAATGCATGTGTTGCTGGCTATTGTATGGAGCAACTCGTACTACTTTTTATTTGACCTAACTGCATAATTAGTCGAGATTAATTAACCAATTTCGCCAGCAATTTCGCCAGCAGTTCACCCCGCATCACTCTCGTGGGCCGTCGGCTCCATGCTGCAGGCAGGCGACGGCGGTCTGCCTTTTCATCGCATCGCCGGGAGCGCCAGTCACCAACGTGCCCATCTTCAATAGTGTTTCCAACATCAGCACGGTGCGGCGGTCCCTGCAGGCATCTCCAACTACCTGGTAGTCCTCGTTGTTGTGCCGCTGTCTAGCAGAGGCGCAGTAATGGGCCTCCCGTCGCTCGACCGGCTTCCTCGCTGGACGGAAGCCATCTTGCGCACACGTTTTCGCGCAGCCCCTATCCGCTCGCGCGCAAGCCCCAGCGCGCAGCAGCTCTTGCTCTCATCACTCGGCTGTCGTGAACTTTGTAGCTGCGGATTCATGGCAGCTTTCCTGCGCACCTCGGCGTGCCCACATAATTCCTTTTGGAACTGGTGCAGCGGCGCGCGGCGCATCGCAAGTCTCTTGCACAGCTTCACGGCCCTACAACATAATGGCGCTCTTACAGGCGTCGTTCGCGGCAGCGGATTTCAAGGCAATGGGCGACTCCTAGCGCGAACTCTGCACCCCTCAGCGCCTCCGGCGAATGTGACGTGTTGTTGGTGGCAGCGTTGCCGTCCACTACGGTCATAGGCGGGAGAGATCTTCGGAAGCACACCAGACTCTTGCTGCGAGTGCCCATGGATTAACCTGCTCTACCTACATTGCCGACCTGCCGCAGCGGTATAGTCTGTGTTGTGTTCGCGTCGCTGACTCCCAACCCACCCCCACCACCAGGGACTCCGGAACTTTTTTGGGAGTGGGGGGGGCAAGCCTGGTCATGTTTCTATGTCGTATTTACTTATGTATTTATTTTTGTGTCAATATTTTATAATTATAATATTCTATTGTTATTTATTTATGTTACATTTCATTAATGATAATGTCAATATTATCATTAACTAATATTATTATTAATTTAATGAGTAATTTCAACAGTATTAAATTTTAGATATTTGCATTCTTGCTTATTCTGCATTATCATGCACTTTAAACCATGCGCAGACTAAGCAAATGACGCGTTCGAAACGAAAAACGAACGGGTGCGAAAGCTGAAAAAGGTCTTTCATTTGTTTCTGCATTCGCTCCCACAGTAAGGTAAAGCTTAGGCACTAAGTACAAGAATATTCCCACGCATTGATGAGCTTCGTGGCTGGTATGACAAGGGGGTGTCGGGCAGGAGAGGATATCAAAGGAGGCCAAAAGTTGCTGTTCGTTCTGCCGTTCTGGACACGAACTCTTTCATAATGACATCCAGTTGCAGGTCCGCAGCTCTCCTCTTGTGCACGTGCAGCAGGAGAAGGTGCGTCATTCGATTGCGCAAAAATGTTTTTACTCGCCTCAGGGCACTGAAAGAGCGCTCTCCTGAAGCAGCTGACGCAGGTACAGAGAACACGAGTTGCAGGTACCGTACAACTTGATCCATCATTTCACGCATGTCTGCAGACTTCCCCTGTAGAATTTGCAAAATGCGTTCGCTTGCGGCCGGGCCCTGGTCACGCAGGAGCGTTGGGAGAAGCACGAGTTGCGCTGAAAGTCTACTGGTGTCAAAATCTGCAGCGTGTGCTCCTAAAAGCTCATTTAAGTCGTGTGCCGCGAAGTTTCGACCTCCAGCAGCGTCAGTCAGAATGCGCTCCAGACTAATCAGCTGCTCCATGCCAGGCTGTTCGAATCGCCTTCGGATCTCGCTGGTAATCCGATCGATAGCGGCAAAAAACTCTTTTCTATGTAATGACTTGCAGTCAAGCGCTGCAGGCTCCTGAGGCTTGTCTGTGAATTGAATTCTTCTCGGCGGCTGCGAGACTCGGGGCACTCGAGGCTCCTTTAGCCCTAACTGTGTTGCTCTTGAGTGCGTCCGCTGCCATAGGACGCCAAGTGCGGCGTCAGACCGTAGCCTGTACAAGCTGTCACAAAGAGCCTCTGCTGCCCCTTTTGCTCCTGCAGCGCGATGAACTGGGCGTTGAAGCATCCTCGCTAGCTCCTCGCATGGGCCAAATAGGGCTATAGAAAGGTTGATGCCCAATAAAGTTTCGAACTTCCCCAATACTTTCTCATATCCTTTCAGTGCTGTCTTGCTGGTGCCAATGAGAGAGCTTTGAACTTGTACCAGTTCCTGCAATGTCGCCTGCACCCTTTCATAGTTATCGATAAACCTTTCCATTGATTTCACTCTTACTGTCCACCTCGTTGGACACAATGGTAGCAAAGTGTTCGGCCTGGAACAATCCTGCTCATTGGCATCATTACCCGGAGGAAGGACAAAGTTCGAATAAACAGTCTTCCTGTTTTTAGATTCGAGTATTGCATGGGAACCATCCTTTACAATGTTCAGAGCATCGCCGACAACCTCGCAGTTCCTTGCGACCTCCTGGAGTGCCAAGTCTAGACAGTGGTTACTGCAGTGTACAAATATTGACCACGGTTCAGAGTCCGTGATCCTTTTCTGCACGCCGGTAAATCTGCCTGCCATATTCGCGGCCCCATCAAAACAGTGCCCCCTTAGGTTATGGAAGTCCAGACCTAAACGCAAAATCATGTCCTTCACGGCTCTATACAAGGTCTCAGCTCTACTGTCTGGTGCATTGTACACGCCAAGAAATTCCTCACGAACTTCCAGTGTAATCCCATCTACCCACCGCACACAAGATGTGAATTGCTCATTCCCTGTTACATCGGTAGTGCCGTCAGCGATTATCCCATAGAAGGGAATACATCTGACGTCTCTTATGATGCCCCGCTGAACGCTGTGAGCCATAATTTCTATGAGCTCGTTCTGTATGTCGCTGCTCAGCCATCTATCTCGCTGCTCCATCCATCTCTTCAAAGCAGGCACGTCTTGTGATCGTTCATCTAGCAGATCAAGAAGGTTTCCGTCATCCTTTGTTTGCCCTTGCAAAGCTTGGCCTGTGCGGCATAAGTAGCGGACTGAGCTTATTATAGCGCGCAGTGCCTGCCTGGCTTCCTCTTGCTGTCTGCTGCTGTGTTGAGATAATAGCTGCACTACGTGCATTCCTTTTTCTCTCGACAGTTGGCGACTTGCGGAGACGCAGTGAAATTGGCTCTTCTCGTGGCACTGAAACTTTTCGATAGCCTTTTTCCAGTTATTGAAACCAGTGCGAATAAAACATGGTTCCACTCCTGCAACGTTTCCTCCTCTTTCTTTGAAGGCTATGAGGCACACAGTGCAAAAGACGACGTCGCGCTCATAGTCGTACGACAACCATGTGAATTTCTGGAACCATGCATATTTACAGGACCTTCCGGTTTGGTTGCTTGGAAATTTGTAGCCCTTGGGAGGCAGTGATGGGACATCCTGGGGCGAGTCGTCGCGTCTTGCGGTTTCCACCGGAGCGCAGGCGCCGGAATTCGATGTAGTCCGGTCCAAGTCTGTTGTGAAGGAGGGCTCTCCATCTAGTACAACCTCTGCTGGGTTCTCTGCAATAAGTGAGATAAACGGAATTCTTAGCCGACCACTGTATGGATCTTTTATTTTTATTATCCCTTCAAAGAAATAGCAAGGAAAGTTAAAAAAATGCATCAAGGGCTAAATGTTCATGAACTGCTCATGAAGAGCATGGTATAAACAAAATATTGCAAAGACGTACCGTTAATACTTGTTGCTCCTATCGCACGGTCAGCTGGCTGACTTTCGTGAGAATCGTTTTCCGCTGCCAGCCCGAAGACAAATACAAAGGGGCATTAGAAACATATCAATAAACAAAATGGCGACAAAAATGTGGCGCAATATACCTTGTGAACCCTCAATTCCAAGGCATAAACGCTTCTGTGCCGGCACGAAGAAGTTGTCGATCTTCTTTTGAGACCCCGGCATCTTCCGAGGCAACGGCATTGTAAATCTGCAGTTAAATCAGCAGGCAGGCGCACGATAAAAAAAAAATGCTTCCACTTGGGCGCACGCTGTACACAAACAAACGAAAAAGAAGCGGAGCTACGCGCACAGCAGCCCGCCGCTGCCCGCGCGCCGCTGTAGAAAAAAAAAAGGTGCAATAAAAATGAAACGCGCCACTGTTAAGCCCCCTAGGCTAGCGTAATTTTTTTTTTCTCTTTAGTCCCGCGCCTCCTCTCCAGTGCGGGCGTTCTACACTGTGCGCGCGCACACGTGAGCGTAAAGGAACAAACAACCGCAAACAGAAAGCGCAACCGCGTGGAAGCGTAGCGTGCTGGCACTGCTGGCCTCTGTGTCCAGGCTACATTCCAACCAGCATTCAACCAGAATGAACAACCAAAATTGTTGGTTACTACGTGTTTTCAACCCTTTCTGAAGGTAAAAGAAAAATAGAACAAAATTCTTTTTCTACGCCCGGGGCGCGTCTCTGCGCCTACACGCACGTGCGCTTCCCACGTTCGAGTCAACGGAAAGAGGAGGGGGGGGGGGGGGGGGCGCAAAGCCAGCAGACCCCACCCCTGTCAACCACGCTCCACGGTAATTGCATCCCCACTTGGTCAAAGTGCAGATATGGCGGCTGTCTGAGGTTGTACGCTCCTCGTAGAGCATCTGTCGACGGCTGCGTATTGGCATGGCGGTGCGGCGCCCCTGACCCTCGCGAGCTGATCTCTTCGTACACTCTTCGTTGTTACTCGCTCGTCTGGTGGAGACATTGCGGTCGGGTGTGATGAATGACATCGGACCTTGTCTATACAACCTCATCTTCTCCCTTGCGTCCTTTCCGTCCCCCTGTTCCCAGAAGAGCACGTCCCGCCACCACCGTAGGGTCAACAACCTTTTTTGTCCCCAAGAATGGGTCTCTCTGGCTAGCCGACGGAACAGCGGCGCTCGCCGCTCCGTCTAAAGCGCGTCGCCTGGCGCCCGCAAAAACTGGCGCCACGTGCATTCCAATGCCCACGTAGCGAACTTAAAATAGCCTCTCAAGGTCCTTCGGTATCATCAACAAATATAGAAATCTTTTACCTGTCTGGCTTAAAACATTCCTGTACTATTTGCTTATAGAATCTCGACTCCAGTATTGTTTGTTAGTTTGGTGCACCACGACAAAACAGAATACTACTTCATTCCTCTTTGTAAACAAAAAAAAAAGGGTGATTCGTGCCATTTAGTGTTTAAGAACTGAAGATCACACGTTGCATTACTTAGTAGATTCCAAAATACTTCGTTTAGAAGACATAATTTTACTTCGAACTGCTGTGTTTGTTTCCAAAGAAATAAACTCAAACTTGAATTATTTCAATACAAAATTCATTAAACATGACGCATACTCCCTCAGACTCACACGCCCTCATACTCATACTCAGACTCATACTCCCTCAGTTTTTAATCAAACTCCCGTTCATTACACCTTATCTCAGGATTTTAAAACTATTCGTTCCTTTAAAAGTATTATTAGACTTCACCTTCTTTCAACTGTTTGTACTTGACATTTGTTTTAATAATTTCTATTTGCTCGATGCATTATGTTTGATATACCTGGCACTATGGTTCTTTGTTATTTTTTGCATTATTCAAGAAAAATTTCCCTTTTAATAAATGCCTTGGTTTCTATTTTAAATTGATACATGTATCTTTCTTTTAAACATTGCCCGCAGTGCTGCTGCTGCTGCAGTAAACGTATCTCTGCACTTGATATTTCCACCGGGTGGTGCACGAAAGCACCCGATGTCAGAAGCCCCGTGTCAAATGCCCCGCGCCGAATGCCCCGCTGCATTTGCCCCGTTTTCAAAAGCCCCGAGTTCAGAAGCCCCTGGCACGATTGCCCCCTTTTCAAATGCCCCTTTTAGTGTTGAGAGGCTGTCGGCGAGGATGGTGTTTTGATTGAGAAGTGGTGGCTTTTGTGTATTCAATGGCTTTGATGATGGCCACAGCCTCGGCCTCAAAGTTAGAGCTGTATTCAGAAAGTTTAAATAGTTTATACTGTGTGATTCGATTCTTTTTTTGTGAGAACGTTATATGCTAGGCCACAGCATGCCTCTGTTTTCGATCCGTCGGTGTAAATATGCAGGTCTGATGGTGTAAGGGGCCCAGAAGAGTAGTTGATTTTGATGCGTTGCGTTGGGTGGGTGAGGTGGAGGTCCGTTTTCGTGGTGATGACTGAAAGGGGAATAGTGAGGGTGTCGTTTGTAAAGGAAGGGTTGTTATTAAGGGCGTTGAAAAGTGCGTTTTATCTTTCGAATATTGTGAATGGTGGGTACGTTTGCAAGTATTGGGAGGGCTATGTTAGGTGTTATTCTGAAGGCTTTGGTGATTCTGAGGGAAGCGTTGGATAGTTTGTAGTTTCCTGCGCACTTGTGATGTTTGTTTGTACCAGACTTGGAGTACAGAATGAAGCGTTCAGTCGCCCTGGTGTAAACGTCCTTTAGGTGTTTTGGTGCCATACCTCAAGTGTGTCCTGTGAATCGGCTGAGGTTAATTGTTAGTGTTGAGATTTTTTCTTGGATTCGTTGTGAGATAGGAAAGGAGAGTTTAGTATATTTAACTTTTTCAATATATCGAGGATATATTGTTTTTTTTTCGGGGGGGAGGGGGGGGAGGTTACATTTGTTTTCCTATGATGGGAATTTGGCATTTGTGTGTGCTGAATGATATTTGTTTGTTTGTTGGCCATCTCTGTACTATGTCAATATTCTTTAAAATTATAAAGCACTAGAACTTCAGCACTTATCGAAAATTCGATTTCAGCGTAAGCGGTCGGAAAGTGAGGAGGGGGCGGCGCCCCCCCCTAGATAAATGTTGGGGGGGGGCGACCGCCCCCCCTGTTCCGGAGTCCCTGCCCACCACATTACTTGTGCCTTGATCACCTTGATCTCGCCTCCCACGCCGTATTGTTCCGCACGCATGGTCTGCTGTACCATGGGTGCGGCGAGCCAGGTCTCCTACCTCAAGACGTCCCCCCTTTCCATCCGGCTCCAAGCAGTCTTATATCCACACTTAGTCACAAGAAAATAAAACGGGTGTGTAACGAGGATGTAAGGCGCATGTTTGAGCGTTCGCGGTGCCGTGAGAAGGCGCAGGACAGAAGGCTGCGTTGAACTCATATATATAGTTGCAGCATTTTATTTCATCCCCGTGTTTCTGTTGGCAACGTCGTCAAGGTATGTTGGTTTATGCTCGTTTTATATTATCGCCTCGTAGAATTAATTTTTTTTTCCTCTTTTGATAACACGCTCAAGCTTACTCCGAGGCTCGTGCGAGAGGCAAAGCCAGAGGGAGGTTTCACCCTGCAGAATATCCGTGACCTGAAACCACGTATCTGTATCGTACGCCCATATCGTCTTTTCTTCTGGCATGCAGGTTGCTCTTTAGACGCGTTTGTTTTTGCGTTTGCATATATGCTTTTGTACCCTTTAGAATGTTTGCTTAAGGTGCATCAACTTTCAGCCTGTACATTGCTCCATTTTTTTTTCAGATTTCGCAGAGCTAGAGAAAATTTTGGTCATTATTATATGCTGGTGTCATAGTGCTCCGTACATTGTGTGTTAAATGGTGCATACATATGCGCCTTCTATTTGTATCCATTTTTATGCAAATAGCACATCTAATAAACTGAAATTACATCTGTATTGAGCTGCTATTTCCTGTTATATGGGCGGGATCGGGCGACTTTTTGAATTCATATTTTCTTTGTGGTGTAAGATTCTAGCTCATTTATGTTGTGGCGGGAGCAGCGCAGCACGAAACAAAGAGAGAGGCGGGAATCAACGCTGACTAACAACCAGATTTTTAATCCACGTTCGATCGAATATCTACATCTCGCTCGTGCAATAAGGAAAGGACAAAAGCATGACAAACTCATAAGATGTACACGTGGTAAAAGATTAGGACAACGCACGCAGATAATCTATTTCTCTGTCACGAAACGCTATCGAAAGTATGCTGACGCATATACGGCGCCCTTTTGCCCGATGTTGAAGGCTTCTTCAATCTCCCATGGTCGGTTGATCAAAATACGACGGGATGACCATTGTGTTGATAAGCTGCAGAGCGCATTCATGCTCTCTGCAATGTTTTGCTAATTCACTGCTGATGGCGCCCTTTAGGGATCTGTTTTGCTCTCGAAGCCGTTTATTCAAACAGCGCACAGTTTGACCAATGTATGTGCGTCCGCATGGCAGAGGTATTTCATAAACCCCGCTTTTCACACATTTCACACGTTCTTTTCAGGTGTTTTTTCTTGCATTCATTTTTTCTTTGCTCGCTGTTGACTTTGGCGCACAGGCTTCTAAATTTGTTGGGTGCTGACATGAGCACTTTTACACCAGCTCTGGGAAACGCCATTAATGTAAGGAATGGCCGCGTATGGCTTCTTTTCTTCTGATGTGGTTGTGACATATTTTCTGCCCTAAGTGCTTGCAGAATCCCTTCTGCGACACTGGATAGCAGTCTCGTAGGGTAAACTGCTGCTTTCAGCCGACTGTTCTGGGCGTCAAAACTGCCTCGAACTTCATGATGACAGGATCTCGTCAATACGGCTCTCACTGCTACTTTTGCTAAGGACTAGAAGAACTAGGTCTAGAAATAACAAGTGAACTCCCAGAAAACAACGTTATGCGATTTTTTAACTTGACGCTAGCTTTTCTCGGCGCTCACATCTGCTGGCGGTACGGACCACGAAGCTACAAGGGACTGCTCCCCTACACATCTGCGCACTCCAAGATCATCAAGCGGGGGTAGAAAAAAAACAGCAATGAGAGCCGCATTGACGAAATCCTGTCATCATGAGGTTCAAGGCAGTTTTGACACCCAGAACCGTCGGCTGAAAGCAGCAGGTTGCCCGACGAGACTGGTATCCAGTGTCGCAGAAGGGATTCTGCAAGCACCTAGAGGCAGAAAATGTCACAACCGCATCAGACCGCATCAGGCCGTACGCGGTCATTCCTTGCATTAATGGCATTTCCCACAGTCTCAAAAGGCTAAGAGCAAGAGCTGGTGTAAAAGTGCTCATGTCAGCACCCAAAAAGTTTAAGAGCCTGTGCGCCAAAGTCAGCAGCGAGCAAAGAAAAAATGAATGCAAGAAAAAACACCTGAAAAGAACATGTGAAATGTGTGAAAAGCGGGGTTTATGAAATACCTCTGCCATGCGGACGCACATACATTGGTCAAACTGTGCGCTGTTTGAATAAACGGCTTCGAGAGCAAAACAGATCCCTAAAGGGCGCCATCAGCAGTGAATTAGCAAAACATTGCAGAGAGCATGAATGCGCTCCGCAGCTTATCAACGCAATGGTATTCCCGTCGAATTTTGATCAACGGACCAGGGAGATTAAAGAAGCCTCCAACATCCGACCAAAGAGCGACATATGCGTCTGCATACCTGCAATAGTGCTTCGTGACAGAGAAATTGATTATCTGCGTGCGATGTCTTAATATTGCGCCACGTGTACATCTTATGCGTTTTTACCGCTTCTTTCTTTTCGTTCTTAGACGAGCGAGATGAATATATTCGACGAACGTGAATTAAAAATCCGGTTGTTATTCAGCGTCGTGTCCCGCCCCTCTCTTTGTCTCGTGCTGCGCTGCTCCCGTCACAAGATCATGCACCAACCAGCCCAAATTTTCACCTGGTTAAAGCACATTTGATGTAAAGAGGTAAGTCTGAATGGCTAAGCCAGCAAGCATTCACGCGAGTGGACAGATGTATTACACCACCTCTAACGTAAGCATATGCCTGAAATTTCGCACATATGTGCGCTTAGATGCCTGAAGTCTGCATGAAAAAGAAGAAATAGTTTTATTGAACCAGAGCCGAGAAATCTAGCAATAACCTTTTGGGGCCGTCCCTGGGACGTACAACTTTTTGAACACGGCTAGTTGTGGGGACGTTTTTTGGATGTCTTCGGGAAAAATGAGGACCTCCTGGGGACATTCCAAATTTCGTGATGGGATATTTCTGGGAGATTTTGAGGAGGTTTTGTGTTGGGTTGCCCAGGGCACGCGGCAGGGGAGCCGCTCCCATCTTGAGTGTGATCTGCTTTGTTATCCTTCTGAGGGGTTATTGCAGGCGGCCAAGGAGGAGGAGGGGGGGGGGCGAAAACTAGGGGTCCTTGATGAGCGGGGGGGGGGGGGGGTGGGGGGGGGGGAGCATGCGCACGTCTAGGCGCCCCATCCACACATGTTTCTTATTTTTTTTGAAGCGATGTTTATCGCCTCAGGGCATAAAAACTAAGAAGTGAGAGATGAGTAAGATGCTTAAATAAATGAAAAAAAGTTGAGCTGATCTGATGAAATAAAGAAGTGAACGATGATATGGACCCTGTGTCCATGCAATATATGAATCCGGATTGTCCGGTGATAGTCCCACTGCCGCCAGGTGCCGAATTCTCGTCGGCTTCAGCGCCGGGCAGTCCCACAACAGGTGGTTGATATCCGCCTCACAGTCTCCGATCTTTGCAGACTGGACACCCGGGGCGGGGATATGAATCTTCGAAATGCGGCCACTAGCGTGTCACAGCTAGAGTTAGGGCAACCCCGACCCGTATCCTCCGAAGCACGGCCTCCTCTGCACGAATGAGACCACGGGGGAGGGTTACCGCACACGGAGGGATTAGAGAACGTGTGCGGCGCCGGAGGTGTTCCTTTCTTGTTAAAAGAGGGTGGTGTCATCCAGAGTGAGGACTCGAGGCAAAGACGAGGTTGGGGTCGAAAGGCGGGTCGCAGAATCTGCGCGGCTTTGTGCGCTCAGGAGGTCACGCGGGACCCACTCAATACGGATTTGTTGCGGGATGCGTGCCGCTAGACCATGGATGTCTTCGCAGATTTCTGGGGTGCGACTGACTCGCCGTAGTAGGCGACCTGTTCACACACCTGTTTCTATTCACCCCAGCAGTCGACTTGCACTTGTCGATCTGCACCCTGCCTAGGGGTTGGTGCATTTTCCTGGCGTGTTTAATAATAATAATAATTGGTTTTTTGGTAAAGGAAATGGCGCAGTATCTATCTCATATATTGTTGGACACCTGAACCGCGCCTTAAGGGAAGGGATAAAGGAGGGAGTGAAAGAAGAAAGGAAGAAAGATGTGCCCGTAGTGGAGGGCTCCGGAATAATTTAAACCACCTGGGGATCTTTAACGTGCACTGACATCACACAGCACACGGACGCCTTAAGCCCGTTTCACATGCAAGCGAACCGCTCGCGAACTCCGCCGCCGCGGCGCATACACCCTCTCTCAAGCGGCGGAGGAAGCCCCAGCGGCTGGAGCGGCGAGGTTCGGGCAAGTTGGAAATTTTCGCGGCGGCGACGCGGCAGCACCGCATCTCAACCAATGACCGCCCGGCAAGGGTGGCTAGACTGGCCCGGCGTTGCCACGCGAGTTTGTACGCCGTACGTACGAACTTTTGTTTAGGAGAGAAATTGTATAAAGCGCTGTTTAATGCTTAAAACGGTATAATTATATTTATTTAAATAAACTATGAAAAGAAATGACAAAATAATGCTTTTATATTACGCTTTTTTTTGTGTTTGCAGGCCACCAAAACCGGTTGCAGGCGGATATCTTCTGCCCGCAACATTGGTTTTCGCAGCGGTGGGAAACGCGGAGCGGCGATGCATCTGAAACGAAAGCTCGCGAACCGCTTCGCAGCGCCGCGGCGCTGTTCGCTCTGTTCGCCAATTCGCTTGCATGTGAACCGCCCTTTAGCGTTTTGCCTCCATAAAAACGCAGCCGCCGCGGTCGGGTTCGAACCCGGGAACTCCGGATCAGTAGCCGAGCGCCCTAAGGCGTGTTTTTCCTGTTTACACGAGTGGGAAATGCCAGAAAGTTGAGAGGATGCGCTTCTGTAGCATTCATGTAAACACGGCTTATCAGTCGCCCTAGTGCTATGCGGTTTTCTTTCAGCTTATTTAATGCTTCTACCCACTAACATTGACAATTAGATACACTAGAATTCAAAATATTTTTAGCCTGTAAATACTTTAGCGTAGCTAAATACGCGGTCAACTTTACATCTAGGATATTCTTGAAGTGCATCGCCTGGAAGAGCGAAGTACAGGAAAAAAATGACTGTAAAAAGAAATAGCGGTCTCTACACTGCCTCGCCCACAGTTCAAACCTGTACTCATAAAATATGGTACGATGTTAGTACTAGGAGCAAGCCGAAATTAATTGCAAAATTTCTAGATGCCGTCGGAATATTGCTGCATGGAGTGTTCGAGCGCAGTTACTTATTCACCGCCTGAAAAAAAAAATATGAAACACGCTTTTGGCTCCCACTCTCGGCAAACATCATTGCGATAAAATGCCTCTCTCACGTGATTCTCACCCCAGAAAAAAGCAAATAAATTCACTGCTTTCATTGCTACAATTCCAATTGGTGCCGTTCGATAGAAGAAACTATCTGATAACAGCGGGATTTAGGTTTTTTCGCAAATAAACAGCAGCTGATGTTAACAACTTGCTGCACAATTTACAGCGTGAAGAAGCAGGAGACGAGAAATTAAATGGAAATGTTTAAAAAGACTGGAGTTTAAAATATGGTACTTTAATATATCGTAAAATTAAAAAAAACAACAGAAAACACCTCTGCCTCCTGAAGCCGCGAAGCAATGGTGATGGTGATAGGTTTTTATGGCGCAAGGGCATCTGCGGCCAAAGGGCGCCATAGCACAAGTACTTTCTTTTACTCAAGGTGGGGTAAAAAACGCATTTACCAAGCATTTCACTCCAAATAAGCCGAGCGCCAGTCCAGGGGAAAGCTTGTACCAATGCCTCTCCCACACGTACCAATTGTGTAAATTGCGGCACCAATGGTATGACCGGTGGTATCCGGCGGCACTGGGGATCAAACCCCGCACATCCCGCATGCGAGGTGGATGCTCAAACCACTAGGCCATCGCTGCGGTTAAGTCGCAAGGAAAGGTGGCTTAACTTTTTCCATGCAGTAAATTGTTTTGTTTTTCACTGTGCTTTTGGGTATTCTGTATTGATGGCTTTTGCATACGTTTTTGCTTATAATATAAACATGGCCTTTATTTAATGAAAGATCGGACGTTTTTTTACCGATCGAAATTCTACTTGTTTTTTTTTATTTTTCTTTGGACGAATTCTTAATAGCACTGAGTCGGAATTGGTGCATTGTTGAGTAGCGCGTCGAGTGATTTCGAGCTATAGCGCAGACACGCACGGGTGGGCCATAAGACGGTGGCTAAGGACGACCTGTCTACATTGTTGCGTGTAAAAAGTTCTTCGCTCTACCAGCGAATCAATGTATCGTATTGATGAACGGTGCTGTTTGTTATACTACTTTGTTCGCTACATGTATCATAAATGAAACACTCGAAGAGCAGGCATTGTGCTTGGTGATTTTAGTTATTGCTTTATATTACAGGCGTTTTCATAGTAACAATTTTTCCTCAGCTTGAAGCAAAGATCGAGGCACCCGACCGCAGACATTATGCTAATGTATGGAGCCATTTTGGCGATAGGATAGGATATACTTTATTGCTCTAACAAGGTCTTTCGGTAAGACAGAGGTCTTCATCTTCAAGCAGATGTCTCCCTCCGTCTTGCAGAGGTCGGCGCCCCTATTCCAGGGCACCGCTGAGTTTGGCCACTCGCTGGGCATGGATGACCAATTGGATTGCTGCTAGAGAGCACACTCTCCCACTGCTCCGCACTTGGATTTTGTGAGCCATGGAGTGCTTTATTTCTCTCACATTCCCAAGTAATATGGTATAGGGTGGGTGTTGCAATCGCTCACCAAGCTCCACTTGCGTTTTTCGCTTCCGACGTTCTGGGTGCCGAACATGAGGCTCGCTCTTCATTCTTGGTTTTCCTCTTGCCCCGAGGCGATTCTTTGACATCTTGGTGCTGTCTTTTCTTTGCCTCGTTTCACGTTCTCATCTTCCTACGACGCATTCTCCGAGAATCCTTTCACTCGTTTCATTCCTCCCCATCTCCTTGAGGTCCCCATTCGCCCGAGCCGAGCCTCTTTTAAGGCGAAAGCCTTTAAAGGGCGACAGAAAGGGGTGTTTGAGCTTGACTTTAAAATGCTTGCACTATGTAGAGTACAGGCCACCGAGCGTCCATGCCGGGTACGAGACCTCCGAAGCGAGCGGGAAATTTTCCACAATTTTTTTTTTAAATTCCTGCTTTCGCACCTCGCCTCAACGCGCGGTGCCGGGCTTTCGCGCGAAAACCTGGCAGACGACGTCACGTCTTGCCAATGACGTCAGCAGCCAGGGGTTATCATTGGTTCACAGCGCCAAATTCTTTCAGACGTCACGCGCTACCGCGGCCGCGGCCACTCCGCGTGCGCCACAGCCGGCGAAAGTAGGGGAGGGGCCGAGTGAGTGGGGCCGCAGGAAGAGCGCCGCCGTCTTGGTGTGCGAGTGTAGAGGGAAAAACGCGAAGACGCGGAAGTTCAAATTTTGTCTGCATATAACTCAGCTTCCACAAAACGCATTAAAATAATTCTTGCTGGGGGATAATTATGAACCGCTGTCTTTTAACATCCGAGACATATCGCACCTTTATAGAGACCCCCTTTCTGGGTCCCTTTTATGGCTCATAAACGCGCGTCCGGAGTAACGATGTCTTCCACGAATAACGCAGCAGCTAATCAGGATAGCAGAAAACGAATGGTAGCATCAGATAGAGGGGGCAAAATGTAACCTCCACACTAAGTTTGATGGCTGTAGAGTGGTTAGTTAATTAAGTATAGACAATTATAGTGAAAAAAAGAGAACAGCCAAATGCGTCGATTTAGCGCGGGCCTCGATATAGCGACGGGAGACCGTCATGGTAACGCCGCGCGTGCTAGTGGTGCCACCTGCGCGACCATTAGAGAAGCCAGAGAAGAAAAGAAGAAGAAGAACGTAAGCGCCAACAACGTCGTCTAGTCTGAGACGATGATGAAGTGCCGAGTGTCGAATGAGCACAACCGTTGCCCGTCTCCCTGCGCTTCGAACGCGTGCTGACTCTCGAACCTCAACGAGGAAGACGAGGGATTGGCTAAGTATTGGGCGGCTGGTCCTGTTTTCCCTTTCTTCCTGTGCCTTTGCACCTTTTTTCTTGTGTGTATAACGCACGCGGTGAGTTTCTAAATCACAGGTAATGTCTTCGCAGTCTCCCGGCAAGGGGAGGTCCCCTTGGTCGGCTTCCCTACCAACTCATGAGATGCCTCTGGAAGCTTTTCAACGCTCTGGCGTCCGCAGCATTCCTGTGGTGCTGGTGCCAAAGGATGGTGGCTCTATCAAACTTAACAATCCAGGGCCTGTTCGAGCTGCTCTCCAGGTAGCCACTTCCCTTTATGAAGAAATCACTGGGGCAAGGCAGTTTGGACGTGGCGGGATTCTGTGATGTTCACTAGACCTGTCGTGCGTAAAAGATCTTATAAACTGCTCATCTTTTGGGTCTCTTTCGGTAAACAGCGTCATTCCGTCTCATCTGGCCGGTACAAAAGGTTTGGTTCGTGGTGTAAACTCTTGCTTGTCTCCAGTTCAGACCCTCGACCTTCCCTCTGCCGCGGGTGTTGTTGCTGTGTGTCGCTGTAGCCGGGAGGTGAACAATGAGCGGGTGCCAACGGAAACGGTTATTGCCGCTTTTGCGGGTACTGCCTGCCCCTCAGAAACAAAAGCATGGCCCCTAATATTCCGTGTAGATCCCCTTCCGTCTAAGCCACTGCTGTGCAGCATTTGCTGGCGATATGGCCATAGTGCTCGTGGCTGCAAGTCCACCTTACGCTGTTGCAAATGCGGCATTGATCCATCCAGCAAATTTATGCTCTGATAAAAACGAGAAGTGTTGCCTTTGTGGTGGATCTCAAGCTGCAAATTCCATGGATTGTCCTTCTCGGGATCATGAATTGCAAATTCTAGGCATAACCGACCGCGAACGTTGTTCGCGGCACGAGGCAATATCAGAAATTAAAGAGAGAGCTTACGGCTATGCAGGTGTGTCAGCCCGTTCAAGGGGCTGCGAAACACCGCTTGAACAGATGCCGGTTACACTTCAGATGGATTCTTTATGTCGCACAGATGCTGACTCAAAAAGAATTACGAGAATCGATGCATAGGAACGGGCGTTATTCAATGAAGAAATTTCAAAATACAAGCAAACAAAATGCTGCCCTCAACTCTATTTTCGCGCAGCTTCCCATTCCCATTTCACTCTTCCAATGACGACACAATGTGCGACCAATCAAAACAGCCTGTCTTAGCACGTGGCGGAAGTTTACACTCCATGGTTGCCTGTTCTCTGTAACTCGTTCATGCCAAGGCTGGCGGCGCCGTTTTCATGGTTACAACAACCATGTGAACGCCCAGCTTACCCAGCGATGCATCATGGTCACCACGACGGCACAGAAGGGAACACTGATCAGTGACGTTCCCTTACTTATGGATCCCATCTCGAGCGCGAGATACTGCGATGGTGTGACAGCCTGCGCAAGATATCAGACACATTTAGCATAGCGCGTACCGCTACTGCTTACCGCCAACCATCGCCCCTACCGCGCTGGTTGGTCACGGCGAGCAAGGAGCGCGCGCTGTTGACGGAAACGTGGTGCCATCTGGCGCCGCCGCCCGGTGATCCTCCACAAGCTGACGATGCGCACTGTCTGCTAAATGTGAACAGAACGCATCATTCCTTGGGACCGAAACGAACGCTTATAGAGTGCAATGGCTCGATCGGATCAACTCTGCAAAGCCGCTCTCAGCCTCTCAGATACATAGAGAGTACCCATAAGTGTTAGTGCTAGATCGTAGGATGTTTACAGAGAGGCGCAAAGCCCATCGATGCAAATAGTAGTCAGAGCCTCTAGTGGTGTATTTTTGCTTTACTTGCTTTACAGCGCTTTTACCTAGGGCAAACAAGTTGGTTTTGTTAATGTAATATAGGACACAGAAACTTGACAAAACGTATCTCTAGTGATTAACACAATTTGCAGTATATTTACTCTTTGTACAATCATAAGGCTCGCCCTCCGTGATGTCATATCCGATGCTAAAAACCGCCACTGTATGGTGACACCGTCAGCGCCATGAATTTGTTTTTGCGAGCTAATTGAAATGTTAAAAACAGGAGTATACGTGGTACGACCGATGCTGATAACATCATTATAACTCCTTCTATTCAACCAACGGGCAAAACAATGCACTGAAAAAGTGTTTCGGGGCCCCTTTCAGGAGTGACATTAGATTCGTCTATCTCTCAGGCAAATGACTGCTGTGGAAGCCCCTATGGCTAAGATGGTTGACAGGATAGTGTCCACTGTCACAGAGTGCATATCTAATGCTCTGGCAACGCAGATTACTCAGGCCATGCAAATTGGAATGACTTCTGACATGTCAGCCATGCCTTCGTTACTGACCCAACACTCCTTGCCTGAGAAGTCTCAGCCCCAAGAACAAGTTACTGCTGTTTTCCACTTCCTCGGTCCACTAATGCAGATAATGCTCAAATTATTCATGATGCAGAGATGGTGGATTCGGATACGCGAATCCTCAAACGCAGCGGATCCCGCATGTCTAACCCTTAATCTTCACATCCTCAGCCGAAATCAAAGAAGCACAGATTGGTTCTCAGCCAAAATAAACTATTTTAGGGCATGCAGTTGCTGCTGCCCGGATTTCTCAACCATAAGGGTGTTAAGAGTTCTCCAGTGGAACTGTCGGTCACTTCTTTCAGCTTCAACAGATTTGCTGTACCTTATATCTCAACATAATCCAGACATAATTATTTTACAAGAAACTTGGCTTACATCTGAAAAACACTTCCATTTGCAAAACTATAATTCATTTCGACAAGATCGACAGTCACGAGCTGGAGACTTACTCATACTAGTTTCTTCTAAATTTTGTCACAGGGCTAAGATTACTTTTCAGTCCTCTACTATAGACTGTGAGTTATTGGCTTTAGACTTAGAAATTGCAGGGTGCTATCCGTCTTCATTAGTAAATGGTTATTTTCCTTGCGGTGTGCAGGACACCAGGCTGCTAGATCTCCTGCTCCTTCATTGCCAGAAGTCAATTCGCTTGGCCGGTGACTTTAATTCTCATCATGTGTCGTGCGGCTTTAGGAGAGGTTTTTGTGGTAAGCGCCTTTGGGATTGGGTTACTGATAACAATCTTTCGTGTATGAATTCAGGTTCGGCCACATTTCTCCGCGCACACATTCGATCTGTGTTAGATTTAACTTTCACCAGCCCTAGTGTTCCTGTACTCAATTGGTCGACTGTGGATTGTGGAACATATAGCGATCACATACCCATTGTTTGTGATGTTAATTGCCGCTTAACTCTGGCGTGCTCTCAGCTGAAGTCATATATAAACTATGACCAGTTTCAGACCTCTTTGCGCTCCACTCTTGCTTCAGCGGTTAATTCTGCTGAAGAACATACAGCAAAAGGCATATGCTTGGCCATTCAGGAATGCCGATAGAAGTCCGAATTTTTGGTACGTACATCAAGAGGGAACACTTCAGCTAGATGGTGGAATGCAGATTGCTCGCGGGGTTACAGACGCAGAAAGGCTGCATAGAAGAAGCTCCTACACAATCAGTGCACAAAAAATTGGCATGATTATAAGTTAATTGCGGCTACATTTAAACGCACAGACTCACAAGCGAAACAAAATTATGAATCCGAGCATTTTGATTTCCTATCAAAATCAGGAAATTGTCGCGCACTTTTCGGTTTCTTAAGATCGCGGAAAAATATTCCGGTTTCAGAAAATTCACCCTCATGTGTTTTGACCCCGCAAAAAGCAATAGAAACAGTTGAGACACTTGCCAAAGGATTAGAGCAGCGTTTCGCCTCTGTACTTCCTTTGCGCTCCGCGTTTGTGGCGTCAGTGGACCAGTTTCAGCATGTCCCCCCTATTACTCTTCCCGAGCTTTTCCCGATAGTGTTGAGGTTACCAACTGCTGCTCCTAGTCCTGATAGGGTAACATAAAAAATGTTAAAGATCCTCTTTGAGGAGTCCCCTACATCCTTATTGCAGCTGGTTAATTTTTCAATCAAACATGCATGGATTCCTCGTGAGTGGATATCGCAAAAGTGATCCCTTTACCTAAAAACCATGGCGGTGGCTATTCTCTGGATAATATTAGGCCTATTTCATTGACATCAAACGTGGTTAAGTTAAGTGAAAGGGTCATGCTCCTACGTGTTTCGGAGTTTGTGGACCGTAATAATATCCTTAGTCCTTGTCAAATTTGTTTCTGTTAAAATGTTCCATATGGAATGCTCACACCGATCTTGAGAGCCGCATTCGTCCTGCGCGGCACCAAAAAATGCATGCTGCGTTGGTGACATTAGATGTAGCCGAAGCTTATGACAGCGTAGAACACTACATATTATTGCAGAGATCATATACTCCGCAGTTTCCGAATTACTTACTTGCGTGAATATCTGGGTTCCTTGAAAACAGGCAGTTTTTTTATATAGTAAATGGTGTGAATTCTGGAAGATATAAAGAATCTAGAGGCGTTCCACAAGAAGCAGTCTTGTCGCCTGTGCTCTTTAATATTCTAATGAGCTCCATTCCCAGCCATCAAAACATTCGCACGTTCGTCTATGAGGACGACATTGCATTTTTCACTGCTGCAGCTGACATTCAATCTATGTGCGCCTGCAATCGTGCCTGAATTTGCTTGAAAGTTGGTTGTGTGACGTACGTCTCACCTTAAATATAAACATGTGCGCTGTAGTTGTGTTTTTCAAATGAAAGATCCTGTTCATCTGTCTCTCAGTTACCAGCGACAAAATATTCCTCAAGTGAAGAAATTAAAATATCTTGGTGTAATTTATGATGGCAGCCTCGCATGGCGTTCCCACTTTGACCATGTCGCAGCGAAAGTGGCTCGTGCTGTAGGCATGTTGCGTAGATTAAGTAATCCCCGGTCGGGAATGCGGATAGATGCCCTTTTGCTGATGTATTTTTGTATGTCCGACCAATTTTAGAATTTGGATCTGTGCTGTTTTCTGGCACTGCTGCTTACAAAATTCGCCCGCTCGTTCTTTTGGAGCGGGAAGCGCTTCTGTTGTGCCTTGGCCTCCCAAAATGTGTGGCCAATGACGTGCTTTATCTTGAATCCCGTATTTCCCCTTTATCATCTAGATTTCAATTCCTAACTATTCAGACGTACCTAAAGATATATGAATCAGACACCGCTCCTTGTCTGTTTTTTGTTGCCAGCCGACTTCCTTTTTTGGAGTCCACTGGCCTAGATTTCATACCCCGCAGGTAGTTATGGTACAAAATTTGCTTGAACCTTTAAATGTCCTTTTGTATAACATCCTTCCGACAAAAAAAAAAAACAGCGGGTACTCTGTAGAGATCGTCTGTGATGACATTTTCCCGAAAAACGCTAAGCATTTACCACCCCGCATTTTAAATGGATTATTAGAAGACCATTTACAAAGCCTACCTATTAGCTTAACGATAGCTACTGACGCTTCCCAATGTGATGAAAAGACAGGGGCGGGAATATATTGCCCGCTTCTAGATTGGTCTTTTTCTGGGCGGCTTCCCGACGGCAGCCCAATTTTCCAAGCGGTGTTTCTGGTGGTGGTGCTTGCTCTTCGCAAACTAGAGCCAGCTTTCTCTTCAGTGGCTGTCATAACAGACTCTCTTTATTTGTGTTCGTCCCTTGCTTCGGCTGTAGATTCGCCAATTCTAAACACCTTCCATTCCTTACATCCTCCGCATCGGACCTTTGTTCACATGATATGGGTGCCAGGTCATAGCGGTGACAGCCAATGAAGTTGCGGACTGTCTGGCAAAGGCGTCCTTCAATGGCCCCGTGCTACCTAGAGTTCCGACTACAGCTCACATTACAGCAGCGAGGTTCCGGCGACAAAATTTGCTAAGAATGACAACTGGCTCTCTTTTAAGGTCTGATGGTTGCATGCACCTGAGGTATTCGTGGAGCAGGCAATCATGCCATTCACGGCAGGTTGAGGTATCTCTATCAAGACTCCGCTGCCGGATCCCACCCTTAAATTTTTATTTGCACAGGTCTGGGTTGGCGCTTAATCCCGTCTGCGTATTTTGTGGCTAGCACGAAACCATAGACCATTTTTTGTTGTTTTGTCGCCGGTACACCATTATGCGAAGACGGTTTTTAGAGAAACCTCTACAACAGCTTGGCCTTTGTTCGAACAGCCCAGTATTATTGTCGTTTGGAGCCACCATACTTGGGTACAGCCACAAGCCTGTTTTTACAAAATTTGTTTGTGCAAAATTTTTTAATGGAATCAAGACGCCTACCTTGTTAATTTTTTAGAAATTTTTCACTATTGTTTTTATTCTTACAATTATCATTATCATTTAACTTCTCTGCTATAAACGTCATTCTCGATCACCTGCGTGCGTTCTGCATTTCCCGTTTCATTTCGTTGTTCCTTTTTGTTTTGTTCTTCCGTCTTTTCCATTCATTTTAATTTCGTCCAGGAAATATTTACCTCAAAAACTCTCCCTGCCCCCCAATTCTTGGCCAATCCCCCTTTGTGGGCATGTGCCATAGTATGTGGACAACAACAACAATAACAACAAAAGTGTGGCAAGGTAGAAGAAGCCTTTGGGAGTGCCACTGGTATGGGAGCCTGCGAAGCTAGAATCGCAGTCGGCAAGACCAAAGGCTTTCACCTTGCCGCACTTTAGATTGGTAAAGAACTCCCATAATTTTTTTCTTGGAACAGGGCTGCCCCCACCATGTTAGGCGTCACTTTTTTCTTTGGGATTCTGCGGACACTGATCTTCTCTCACCTGTTTTCCCCTCGCGCCCAGCTGCGCACAGCGCCGCTCATCCCCCCTACCTAGATTTTCTTCGACCCCTTTTCAGCTGCTCTCTTTCTTGCTACAAAAATTTCTCCGGAGAATATAATGAACCTGTCCCATCGTCGTCTCCTCAACGAGCATCGCCTGTGGCCAGCGGGCGGCGAAAAGCCGCACAACCAGTGCGTAGAGGAAGCATGCGCGCTCAAGCTGACGCCGTTCGTAGTCTCCGCATGCGAAAATCAACATCCGATAGGTTTTGATAACTATTACGGAATTTGAAGTCTAGAGTCTGACGGAAAGTCGTGTGGTCGGGATGGTACATGACAAAAGTAGAAGGCGCCGACCAAAAGAAAGGATGGGATGACTTTCGGCTCCCCTACGGGAGCCTTGTTCACAGTGAGGCATACCGTAGCTTCGTCGTTTATTTATACAAGGCGCATGAGCGAACCCAGGCTAGGCCAAATTACGGAATTCAGCAGCCTGGTCTGCAAGATTCTATTTATGAGTACCACCGTACTTCTACCTTGAAATGCATTCGGAGATGAAAATGGTTCTTGGATTAATTGCTGCTTTGACTAAGCGTCTTTGTCTTGGCACTTGCAGGCACACCGGAAAATGAGATATTCCTGATTCCAGCGAATTTTTTCCATGTTGTCTCTGAATTAATCACCCATGGATTATCAGAAGAGTCCTTTCATGTGGTTTTCTTGTGAGAGTTCCATCTCCCATGGTAATCCCATGTGGCGCACAGTCTCTCGCACACTGGGGGCCACAAGATACACGTGTTAGTTTAGTTCTTGTATTCTTCCTGCGATCAGCGTACTTACTCATGACCGCATCGTGCATCTCTTTGCAGCTTCAATGCACTGGTCATCATGCAAGAGCTTGGTGAGGAATTTGTGTCAAGGCAGTGCAAAAATTCTCTAACAGTTACCGCGAGGATGGCTGGGGGCGCTGGGTGTGCCGAGGTTGCCGGGAGGGCAGGAGACGCCGGTAGAGCCGGGGCCGTCGAGATGCCAAGGGGCGGGGGGGGGGGGGGGGGGGGGTCAGGCGCCGGTTCAGCGTCGTTGTTAGGCAGTAGTTTCGGGGAGGCGTCCAGGGTTCCGACGAAGGGTGCGTGGGCGAGGCTGGGACAGCTGCTGGTGGCGCCGATAGCGGGTCTGCAGAGTCGTAGAGCGGCAGCGGGAAGCAGGAGATGCCGAAGTCCGCCAGAATGGCAGCGCGCAGCTCGTCGTACGGCCGGCTGCCCAAGGCAGGGCGGCGATCCGGCGCAGCAGGTCGGGCGGGAAAATATCGCAAAGGAGTGCGTGTTCGAACGGCTGGATGGTGATGCCGTTCAGGTACATCGCAGCCTCGAACTGAGCGAACCACCCGCCGTTGCCTTGAGGCCGTAACGCCGGCAGCGGAGGGTCGTGGCCTGTGTCCTGCCAGTAAGCCATCACGTCCGTTTCACCGGATGTGGTAGGATGCCGGCGTCCTGGTCACCAGATGTGGGATATCATTGGACGCTAAAGGACGGCGATGCGTTATTGTTCGTTGTCCGGGTCATCAGATGCGGGATGCCATTTCGGCCGAAGGACGAATCCCAACATAAAAACGTAACAAGGGTTTATTCGATTGCCCCACCGCGGTGGCTCAGTGGTTTGGGCGCACGACTACTGATCCGGAGTTCCCGGGTTCGAAACCGACCGCGGCGGCTGCGTTTTTATAGAGGAAAAACGCTAAAGCGCCCGTGTGCTGTGCGATGTCAGTGCACGTTAAAGATCCCCAGGTGGTCGAAATTATTCCGGAGCCCTCCAGTACGGCACCTCTTCCTTCCTTTCTTCTTTCACTCCCTCCTTTATCCCTTCCCTTGCGGCGCGGCTCAGGTGTCCAACGATATATGAGACAGATACTGCGCCATTTCCTTTCCCCCCAAAACCAATTATTATTATTATTATTCGATTGCCGATGGCAGCGGACGAGCATACCGACACTACGCTCGTCTCGGTAGCGGAACGTAGACCAGCCCTTCTTCCCGGCCGGGCAGCCTGTTTTTGTAGCCACTGTCGGTGACGCATGCCTCGGGTGACGCAGCGGTGGCGCTGTGTCTTATCGGCAACCCAGTCCAGCGCGTGGTCTATATTGGCCTAGCTTTGCCATCACCCATCCAGTGTTAAAAATATACTGGAAAACGCTGGTCAACCTTGTTCCATCTGCTAAAACGACATCGCAACGTTCAATACTGCCATAACAGAGAGAGACGGTTTGTAATTTTTAGAACTCGTTAAAACTGACTTGAGCTCTCTATAAGAGGTTTGAAACCTGTATAGGCGTGTTTCATCTCAGTTTAACTATAACTGGCTTGCACACGTGGCCAAAGTAGATGTTTTACATTGATCCTTGATATCAAAACATAAGTTCCTGGAACACATTGTAGCTTTGAGCAGTATTATAGTAGTAGCGTTGTAATATTACCCTACTACTACTGCAATTCTACCCTAATAACAATGATACCAGGAAAATTAAGTTGCATTTCAGTCAAATGGTATCTGACACTTCGAATGACATTCGGACCGAGCGGAGTTCTAATTAAGGTGCTTCACAACAATTTCCAAACGCATTCGGAAGCATTCCAAACACATTCGCTCGCAGCATAGCAATGGTGCAGCTGCCGTGCAGTTTTGTGCTCTCCGTTCGCTGATTTGGAGTGGTACAGCGACGTGACGACGACTTCGGTTGTGGTCAGTGGCCTGTGCATATTCCGCTATGCAGGAACAGGCCTATTGCACAAGACCGACAACGGCGCCATCCAGACCAACCACTATAGATCTATAGAACTCTACCGAAAGTACTGGGCAACTAGAAGCGGCTGCAACTAACCACTAAAATTTGTTTGAAAAGGTCCCGTAAATTTAGCAATTAACGAATGCGCGCTGGCATGTCCCAGTGGTAGTGATTCGTGGTATTATATATGGCTTAGCCAACTAAGCCACTATAATCAACAAAATATATTCTTTTTTGAGAAGTGCACAGACTGTTGTCTTTGTACGAGTTCTTGGCATAATAACCCGCCTATTTGTCATGAAATTTATGCGTTTGATAGCGTTTTTGCACGCTCTGCTTGCGCGACTATCTGAAAACCAGCCCAAAAGCGCTCTCTTCAAAATAACCAAATAACTATCGTTTCATAAAATGTTGTAATTAAAGAGCACTTTTTTGCTTCGCTCAATATAATTCACAGCCACACTGCGCAGCGGGTGTCTGCTTGATCTTAAATCAAACGTAATAACGCAGTGCAAGTGCATTCGCTAAGCCGACTTTGTGCGCAATGCTAGCAACGTCCTGAAACGAAGCAGTGGCCTCGTAATTTATAATTAAAAGTTGCGCACTCAAGAAATATTAGGCCGCCGCTTCATAAACGCACACGGTCATGCGCTAAGAGATTCCTGCGCTTCCATACGTCGTTCCCTCGGATCGCGCCTTTCCCTGTGCTTTTCGATTTGCTTTCTCCGTCCTTTTTTGCATATCGTAATGCTGCAAATGGTTGTTTTTTGTACATTTTATTGTTCTATGGCGTGATTTGCTTTGAGGGCTATAGCTCCTGCTCACGCCTGTGTTGCTTTGGTCGCAAATTATCTTGTTTTTTTCTTTCGAACATTACCTTTTTGATGAAAAGCATCGTAAATAGCTGCAAATCACAATTCAACGCGTTTTCCCTTGATTTTGCTTTTTTTGCGTGAAACTTCCACACAAACAAAAACTTTTGGGATTATTCGACAACCAGCGAATAAATCTACTGACAAATGGAGTTAGACGCATGTTAACCGAGCTTGTTTGCCACATCTCCTGTGTATAATACTATGGAAGAGTGTGAATTTGCTTGCGCAATATTTTATTTATTGTTTTGTATTGTTTGTTATTTTATGGTAACATTTTAAGTCATCTTAAACTAACACTCAGCCGCACAAAATACACAAGTGTCTGAAGTCGTTTTGGTTAAATCCATCTCGAAGCTCCCCGTTTTTCGCTTGAATGTTTTCGATCGCAGAACATGATGCTTTTCCTCCGGCTTTGCAACAATACTTTGACGCTTGCGCGTTTGCGATACACTTGTTTGTTATAGATACTGCCTTCTGAAATGCCCATGACTCACTCTCCAAGGATTCCAAACTTCTTTCACATGTTTCGGCCTCCATCCCCTCGCGCTTGTCAAAATTGTCAAAAAAGCTTTCCTTTTCTATCCTAAGATTTAGCTGTCATGTACAGCTTCAAATTTGGCTTATCAAGCATTCTTTTTGGCCAGTGAGTGTTTTCTGAGCATCGAACTTTCTGCTTGAGGTCGGCTTACTGCCGGTCTCTTCCCTTTTAGATTTGCATTCATTAGCAGGCCATTTAGTAGTTTGCCTCCACGTAGTATCATTACCGCATCGATATAAGTACCTAAAAATTTTTGTCATCTATCGTTTCTCATTCATATGCCTCAACCGTTCTTCATACAGCACATTTTTGCCTCAGGCGCTTAGAACGTTGACCATCTCGGGTATAGCTTGAACTGCCTAGTAGCGCTTCCACGTCCCCATGAGTCCACGTACCATGAGTCCCAATTTTTAACGCTAAATCTTAGTGCGAGAGCATCCGCCGCAAACTTCCGCAGAGTCTCGCAGACCTCTCACGCAGTACGCTTGGGGAACGATAGCACCGGCATATATTAATCCCAGAATGCGACTTTTCTCCATTTCGCCTCTTCGCCGCCAGGACACAATAAACCTTAATCCGCTCGTTTCTATCTGGCGTCCTCTCTGATGTAGAGCATAAATAGGAGTGGCTATGCAGGACTTGCTTGCCTAAGTCCGTTTTGAACCGCAACTTTCTCCACCTTTCATTTCCTTCATATTCACAACTACGTTTTCCCTGTAAATTTCTTTTAACAAACATATTCTTTCACTGCCCACACCCACTTTCTCCAAAATTTGCCATAATAGGGAGTCGTTTACAATGTCATAAGCCCCTTTGATCTCTAAAAACGCCGTCCACAGTGGTCGTTATTCGCATGTAAAAATTCCAGATCCATTGTGTTACTGCGAACAAGTAGCCGTCTAATCTATGTACGTGTCTGAATCCATTTTGTAATTTTTCTAACACCTCCGCCTCTTCAGTCCAGGCTTGTAGATGATCCTTGATGGCTTGCATTTCTATTCGATACAACACCAATGCCACCGTTAGAGGCCTATAAGGCTTAATGTGATCTGTTTCACCTTTGCCTTTTATATCAAGCTCATTCTACTCTCTCGCCAGCTTGCTGTCATTTGTTTAGTTCTAAATGCGTCACTTCAAGCGCATACAAAGACTCTCTTATTTCTTTACCAAGGTATGGGATTAGTCTAATTGGTATTGCCTCCAAGCCTGTTTTTGTACGCAGAGGGACCCTTTTCTCTCCATCTAGCTGGTCTACACCTACGTCAGAAATCTCCGCTTGCGAGCAACCTGCATCAAGCTTCGTACCACTAGCGCCGTAACACGCCCTTAAGGCCTCTCCCAACCGTTCGCAGATAAACTGCTCTCCAAGAACTTACCGTCGTCATTCTGTATATAGCGACGAGTTTTGTTTCGAACTGGTACAAAGTGACTTCACGTGGTTCCAGGACTTTCTAGGTGCCTGATTACCTTTGCTTCGAATATTTGTCATCTGCTTATTGGCTGTAGATAATCTTTTTCTGGACCATGTTTTGGGCATGGTTCTTTTGTGTTCTGTACTCGTTCCATTCCTGTAATCGGGCAGAGGTCTATTTTTTTTTTTTGAGCGATTGAGCAGCGCGTCGCAGCGAAACTCGTTGGGACTCCTACGACCGCTCGAGCCGCCGCGACGACTGGGAACAACTTTGTGAGTGGTGCCGGCAGGAATCGCTAGCGTTTTCGCTTGGACGTGAAACAGGATTAAGGCCGAAGAGCCTTCCCTCCCAGTTAGGGGGGCGTCAATCTCCGTATTGAATAAAATGCCTTTTATCATCTTTATACAATGGCTGGCCGGCATTGGCGTCAACGTTATTGTCAGTTTTGCACTCTGTCGTGATTTGCTGCGTGACCCGAGATGGACACGTGTGGCGTTGTAATCACATGCATTGAGACATGGACCTGTTTGGTTGAGGAATTTCCACAAGACTGCGGCAAGGATTGGGCTGCTCCCTTCTGGCAAGGAACAAAAACTTTACTGTGTGCCTTTTAAAGCAGCCACATGGTTCTCCTCGTAGAAATTACTTTCTTGACAAAGCTAGACAGTCGCGTAGACGCCGAAAAATACAGCACCACTCGCATGCTTTCAAATTCGTCTCAAGTTGTGCGATGCAGGTGTCACTGCAGCAATCTTTCTTTCCTTTGATCAAGTGACCAAACTAATTGACCGTGGAAGCTTTACTCCACGCAGTGTTCACATTACTTCTCTTTTCTTATGTTATTAAAACCAATGCATATTGGCTCCGTTCACATTATGGGAAAATGATGATGAATATTGCAAGGGAGGTTTCTGACCGGAAGGCCCAAAGCAAAAAACAAACAAACAAAAACACGGGATGAAGTGAAATGATGAGATGTGTAAGAACATAGCGACATGATTAACTGGTACTTCTCATGTTAAAAACCAATCGTTTGAAGCTCTCCAAGAAAATAGAAATATGGCACTTAAGAATACTTACGAGCTGTGAATGCGAAAGCATGCACGCTAGGTGTTAGGCTGCTGGATGGAGTACTACTGCATCGCAGTAGCCAGCGAAGCTGATTCGCTCTGCGCCGCCCGAATGGAATTTGAAGGCGACGATATCCAAACCCAGTACGAGACTGGAATGTGAATTCACATTTTTCTTTTCCGTTTTTTCAATCACCTTTTTTAATCCAAATTCGAGTCTTCTTCACAAAATGATCCAATTACTCCACTCCTTACCCTTGTGTTCGTTTGTATCAGCAATGCACCCTGGCCAATGCCCCGCCGTGGCTACGTGCCATTCAGCCTGAGGACATCATCATTATCATAAATGGCCTTTTTTGCGTGCGAAATGCTGAGCTGCGGTCGGCGATGGCGCAGTGCTATAGTGCAGCTTATTTATTCGTGCTGGCCTGGGTTCGAAACTAAATTCAAGAGAAATTTTTGAATCCGAAAGCAATATATGGCTCACGAGAAGCAAAACCTGTCACCAGATGTTGCCCGCATACCGTGTCCGCAGCTGGTGTCCACCGAACGTGGTACCATGTCGCGTGACCTCATAATCAGTGTAATTTTGTCCATAAAGTACAGGTTAATGACGGTGTAATAAAATAAATATTGAGAATGAGAATAAAAAAATTGGCACGTGCCACCGCCAAAATTTGACCTTGGCCGATTTAGGCCAAAATTGATGTCCAACCAAATTCAGCGCGCCCGATACGATGGCGACTTCCAAATTTGGCCCGGGCCATCACCAAAATTTTGCCCGGCAACCCCCAACATTTCAATATGCGGGATTAGGACCAAAATCGATGTCACAACATAACTGGCTTTGTCCAGACCTGAGCATCCTCACGAGGGTGAGCCCTCATGAGGGCGTCCTCACCCTCACGTCTCGACGATTTCACTCGGTGAGAGAAGATCGGCGCATTAAAATTCCTGAGGACGAGGGTGAGGGAGAGAAAACATTATGATGTGAGGGCGAGGGAGGAAATGTATGTTGAGGTGAGGGCGAGGGAGGACAAGAGGCACGGTCTGAGAGCGAGGGCCCAACCCGCACTTCGGGCTAACGTTTTTTTGTCTGTGCAGCCCGTTAAGAATTCCCACTAGTTGTTAGGGCAAAAGTACCCGGGGAAGATATAATTTATCTAGTCAGGAGATACACGAGGCGCACAGTTGTAGAGGAAAAACAGTTCACTTTATCTACTGCCGACTATGAAGTGCAAACTGTTGAGCATGATCGCGAAGTATACACTGTATTGTACCGCCCCCCGGACGGTAGTTTCGGGAAATGCCTTGATATGCTTGAAGGTCTCTTTGATTTTGTGTCCACCAATCGCCAATCACTGGTCTTAGCGGGTGACGTGAACGTTGACATGCTAAGCGTCTCGACCCGACAAACAGAAATTATGCCACTATTTGATGCTTACGGGCTTTCGAACCTTATCAATGCTCCCACTCGCATAACCTGCACTACACCCTCCTCTCTAGACATCATCGTTACTTACTTCGAAGGTTGCAATGCAAAGGCTGGAACACTTCTATCAGACATACGTGACCACATCCCAACTTTCGCTTCCATTCATGGTTTAAGGTCCAATTGTGCCCGGCCAACAGCTTGCAACAGCTGTCAGCGCATAGATATGATAACCCCGCAACGCTTCCGAGCTCATATGTGTGCAGCTAGATGGGATGACGAGATGCGCTCGAAAGACGCGAATGACGCATACAGCATCCTGTTAGATAAAATAAAGGTTGTGTACGATAAATGTTTCTTGGTTCACCGTCGTTGCAAACAAAAAGCTAAAAAGCCCTGGATAACGCAGGGCCTGCAGCGAAAAATGAAGGTTAAAGAAAAGTTGTTTGCACAGTTCATTAAATCCCGGGACCCATCAAAGCTACAGAAACTTAAGAAATACCAGAATTCTCTGAACCGAGAGCTGAAATCCGCGAAGTTCAATTACTACAACAGCGCTTTCTCCTCTATGTCTGGTAAAAATATGAGCGCGAAATGGTGCCAACTTAATAAACTATTAAACCGAGATCCCAAACCTCCTGTCACCTCAGTAATGAAAGACGGCATAGTCATTAGCGGAGACAATCTGTCAAATGCATTTAAGGAACATTTTTCGAGCATCACAAAAACAATGCTCTCTTCCACCGCACCGACTGCCGGTTACGCTTTGCGAACACCAACTGTTGCTGAGTCTATATTCCTTTTCCCCACAACTGAAGCTGAAGTCGTGGCAGTTTTTAGTCGCCTAAAATGTAGCAGTGCAGAGGACAAAGATGCATTCCGCATAAAACCTTTCAAGTTTATTATTGACTTACTTGCTGCTCCGTTAACTGACATTTACAACGTTGCTCTCGCTACTGGGGTCTTTCCGAGAGAAAGGCAAGTCGCAAAAGTTATTGCCATTCATAAAGGAGGCGACACGTCAAATTTATCAAATTACCGGCACAGGTCGATCCTGCCTGTGTTATCAAAGGGTTTAGAAAAAATTATGTGTCCCAGAATAACTAAATATTTAGATATGCACGCTGTCCTCTCGGACGAACAGTTTGGCTTTAGACCTAAAAAATCGACAGAGATAGCTTTGATTAAACAAAAAGGACTAATAATTCAGGCCTTTGAGAAGAAATGCCTGGTCCTTGGCATTTATGTCGATTTTTCAAAAGCATTTGACTTGCTCAACCCTAATCTGCTGCTGCAAAAACTGGAACACTACGGAATTAGGGGAGCCACTTTGTCTCTGCTAAAATCATACTTAGCTCATCGCAGACAAATGGTTGCTCACAATAACAAGTTGTCGAGCCTTGAGCCACTTCTCTCTGGTGTTCCCCAGGGCAGCACAATGGTGCCCTTATTATTCATTGTTTACATCAATGACATCTTTTTTACCCCTGCCGTTGACCTTGTAGGCTTTGCGGATGATATTACAGCAATATTGTCAGGTAGCACAGAAGCCAAATTATTTTTGCGAGCCAATAACTTCCTGCAATATCTTCACGAGCGGTCAAGAAATAACAATCTGAAAGTGAATTCTGATAAGACGAAGGCCGTTTAATACCGAACAAGAAACAAAACTGTTCACGCCAACTTCACCCTATCACTAGGAGGCAAAACCATTGCAATCGTGCCAAGCATAAAATGCAAAGGAGTAATCTTCTCAGAGTGTCTCACCAGGGACGAGCAAGTCAATCATGTTCGGAAAAAACTAAATCGCTTCAACGGTCTTATTTGCCAACATAGGGACACACTTCCGTCTCAAGTAAAGGTCCCTATTTATCAAGCATTCTTTCTCCCATCACTGACATACTGTTTGGGGAGCGACGACCAGCACAACATATCCAAACTAATAACAGCACAAAAGCGAGCAATTAGATTAATAGAAAACGTATCGTGGCATGCTCACACGCATCCATACTTCATTAAATTTGGCATTCTAAAGATCACTTCTTTGCTTCCTTTCAGATTGCTATCAATGTACAAAACTGCGGTTATTACTAACAATGAAACCACTCTCTCGCTTCTAAAAATATCTAGCTATTCAACGGTGTATAATACCAGCTCTCATTTTCCTTGGTCATTGCCTCTTTGTCGCACCAAATATGGTATGCAATCATTGTCTTTTATTCTTTCAAAATACCTGAACATTATAGAAGATAACAACATATCGCTAAGAGATATCACAGTGAAGAGACTAAAAACCGTTTTTTACCTTTTTGAAGACGTTTAGCTTGAACTTGCTCTGAACTGTAAATAAGATTATAATACGGGTAAATTCTGCTTATGTTGTACACTTGGATGATGTAGTGCTTTTGTTTTGTAGTATTTACATTGCTTTTTGTTTTGATTGTGATTGTAAATGTTGAAATGTTGTATTTAATTCATGTTGATATTTTAGTTTTTGTTTCGACTGCCTCACCTGTAGCTGTCTTGTGAAAAACTGAGGCAGTACGCTGCCTCGGAAATGTGGGCGTAGGGTGCCTCTCAAGCTACATTCAAGCAGCTTTTTTCCCTACGTCCTCTCTCTCCCAGTGATACCTGTACCACTAAGAGCGAGAAATAAACAACTTCAACATCAAAGGTGGGGAGCCGCACGCCCTCTCCGTCGCCTTGCCCTTGTAAATAAAAACAACAAAGAAAGCGCGCACGACCAGCCACAGCTAGGCTTTGAAGGGAAAGGAAAACGCCAGAGACGGCGAAGAAGCGGGAACGAAAGCTATACAACAGTGGACAGCACACTTGGCCAACGAAGGCTTGCGATAGGCGACCCTCTTAATGACCTCCGCCCCAGCAGCGAGCCGCGGGGCTTTGACACGTTCTGCTGTTAGAAGCGGCCACCGCTTTGCGACTTCAGGTGGCCGTCCGTGCCTGTTATCCGTCCGTGCAGCGTGTTGAAGTGTAGGAGTGCCCGTGGCCAGGTACCTGTACGGGAGCTTCAGGATGGCGGGGTCCAAAGTAAAACTTCGCAGCTTCAGCCTATGTGCCCCTCTTTTCTACCGCCTCTCCTGCTGGGTTTCGCTTAACTAGGACAATCCGAAAAAGTGAAACTTGGAAGCAAACCGAAGAGGCCTGCATGAATGGCATCGGCGATGATGTAACTGAAACATGATTGTCTCTCCGTGACCAGCGCATCATCCGCATTACCTCGCCTGCTACTAAAGTGCGTCTTCGTCGAACGGCTCATACTCGCGTACTCTTTATTCATGTCTTCCTCTTCTCGTCGTCTTTGCGCCCTACTGTGCGATTGTTCGTGCGTATTTTCTAGAAGGAACGCCACAGTGCGAAGCGACACTGCTCCGCGCTGGGCTTCGTCCGAGATCGGGCTTCGTCGGTGGTCCCATCGGGCAAGCTTGGTAGAGAAAAGGTCTAATCCTCGAGAAACGGTCGGGCCTCCCTCTACACGTCCAGACAGCAAAGACGACAGCTAAGAAGATAACCGAAGGATCCCTTGGTTGTGCATTCTGTTCAACGGTTCTTTGTGTATCGATGACCTCGAGAGTTTAAGAGCTGCCCTTGTTATTTGTAAAAGAACGAGTCTTCTTGTGCTCACCGTCGCTTCAATGTTCATATCGTCGCACGATTCCAATCATCAGTCATTCTAATAGACAGCCAGTTGATACACAGAACCTAGACACGTCGTCTTTTCTCCTTACCTTGCAGAATTAGGCCCCTGTAGATGTTTTTCAAAGTAATTATAATCGTAACATCCGCTGCATAGGGAACACTGCTAACATAACTACGAAGTTACAACGTTCTAGCGTCATTGGAAACTGGCGGCTGAATTTGCTATGTTTACATCCATTGCGCATTTTGAAACATTCTATCCCGGCTGATGGCACCTAATCTACGCATCAAGTGCGCAGGGTTTTTAGGAAAAAATATTTTTGTTCTTGAACCGAAACAAATGTAGGCGCGTAAGGCAAGACCGCTGTGCGATGTCACCGAGATGCAAGCAGGAATTACAAGCAATAGCTGCCCGACAAGATAGAGTGATGTGATTATATGCTGCTTTGTGATCGTCCTCGCTTTGTGTCTCGCTTTGTGTAAGCACGCGTCCACTTATTTTGTTGCGCTCTTTTGTTTTGGGTCTTCTATTATTTGGATTAATGCGCTATGAATGAAGGGAGCGTTTAGTTTTGAAAGCGCAGAAGCACCCATCTCTGCGCAGCGCGCATTCCGCATTCAGCGTAGGTTTCGAGCACTGCGATCTAAGGTTTCAACGAAACAGCATGAGCGAGCAAGTTGCTTTCGATCGAGACGTTCAAGCAGAACGGAGTGCAGGTGCGAGAGCTTTTGTTTCGTGCGCTTGTGGAAGGAAAAGACGCAAAAATAAACCATCAAGCGAACTGCACGACACAGAGGGAAGAAGGGCGCAATGATGAGGAAATTGTGCCAACGCGCGTCAATCATTGCAACGTTGCGATAATAATGTTGCGGGAAAGAATATATTTACAGCTATGTACACCAGCGAAGGAACAGCTACGAGCGGCACTCAGAACACAGTCAGAACTTCGTCTTCGTCTTCGTCCACCCATTCACTTGCTCAGTCTCGTCGTCGCCTTCCCGCTTCAGGACCCCCGGTTGATAAGACGCCGTCTCGGCGTTAGAGTGGCGACGTATGAACGTCGTGATAAGGTTTTAGGCGGCAGACACGGACAACGTCGGTGGAGGGGCCGGAGGACGATGGCGAGCACGCAAGGGGTGCAATTTCATAGTTCACGTCGGTGACACGGCGCACCACACGGTAAGGGCCCCGGTAGTGAGGAAGGAGCTTCTCGGAAAGACCGACGCAGCGTGACAGCGTCCAGAGAAAGACGAGTGATCCGGGTTCATATTCGACCGCCCGGTGATGGCGGTCGTAGGCGGACTTCTGGGAAGCTTGTGAGGCACGGAGCCGACTACGGGCGATTTGGCGCGTCTGCGAGGCCTGGGCGATGGCGTCCTGAGCGTAAGCAGTGGTGGCGACTGAAGAAGACGGCATGAGTGTGTCCAAAGGAAAGATGGGGTGCCGACCAAACAAAAGGTTGAAAGGGGAATAGCCGGTTGTGTCATGCCGTGAAGAGTTATACGCAAAAGTCACATAAGGCAAGGCAGCGTCCCAATCTCGGTGGTCTGTCGAGACGTACATTGCTAACATGCCGGTGAGCGTGCGGTTGAACCGTTCCGTAAGCCCGTTGGTTTGTGGATGGTAAGCTGTCGCGAGCTGGTGCTGCGTGGCACACGAACGAAGAATGTCATTAATCACTCGGGACAGAAAATAATGGCCACGGTCGGTGAGCAGTTGACGAGGGGCGCCATGGTGAAGAATGACGTTTTGGAGAAGAAAATCGGCGACATCGGTAGCGCAGCTGGTAGGGAAAGCACGCGTGATGGCGTACCGAGTCGTATAATCAGTTGCAACAGTGATCCACTTGTTGCCGGAGAAGGACGTGGGAAAATGGCCAAGAAAGTCGAGGTCAACATGGAGAAAAGGTTTCGGAGGTACGTCGATGGGTTGTAGGAGACCGGCAGGCAAAGTGGAGGGCCTTTTCCGACGTTGGCACAGGTCGCAAGCGGGAACGTAACGCTTGACGGAACAATACAGGCCAGGCCAAAAGAAGCGATGCCGCACTCGAGCGTACGTGCGGGACACGCCAAGGTGGCCGGCTGTCGGCAGATCGTGCAATTCTTCATAGACAGAAGAGCGTATATGTTGGGGTATGACGAGCAGCAATGGAAGACCATCGGAGCGTAGATTGCGGCGATATAAAATGCCATTCTGGAGCACATAAAGTTGCATAGACAGAGATCGGTTTGCAGAGCGGAGGCCATGAAAGATAGGGCGTAAAGATAAGTCGTGGCGCTGTTAATTGGCGATATCGGTGAGAGCAGTGATAGCTAAGAGGCCGGGCAGGGTCTCAGCGTCTTCTAGGTCAGGTGGCTTCACAGGGTACCGGGATAAACAGTCAGCGTCCTGGTGGCGACGACCGGACTTTTACACTACAGAGTATGAATATTCTTGGAGGCGCAAAGCCCAGCGACCAAGGCGACCGGTGGGATCTTTAAGTGAAGACAGCCAACAGAGACCGTGGTGATCAGTGACAACAGCGAATGAGCGGCCGAACAGGTACGGGCGGAATTTAGCTACAGGCCAGACAAGGGCGAGACACTCTCGCTCAGTAATGGAGTAATTTTGCTCTGCGGCGGAAAGTAGGCGGCTGGCATAAGCGGTGACGCGATCTTGTCCCTGTTGACGTTGGGCTAGCACTTCACCGATCCCATATCCGGAGGCGTCGGTGCGAACCTCTGTGGGAGACGACGGGTCAAAATGGGCTAGGATGGGCGGAGAGGTTAACAATTGAACGAGGGAGGAAAATGGAAAATGAGTGCTCTTGAGCAGGGCCCCAGTTAAAGGGGGTGTCGTTATTAAGAAAATCGGTGAGGGGGCGAGCGATGCCGGCGAAATCTTTGATAAAACGGCGAAAATACGAGCACAAGCCGACAAAGCTGCGCACATCTTTCGACGACCTAGGAAGAGGAAAGTCCTTGACGGCTTTTATTTTGACTGGATCTGGGCGGACACGAGAAGCATCAACCAAGTGGTGTCCGAGAATAGTGAGTTTGCGGCGACCGAATTTGCATTTCGATGAGTTCAGCTGGAGTCCGGCGTTACGGAACACTGTCAGAATACTGGAGAGGCGTTCGAGGTGCGTGGCAAAAGTAGGCCAGAAAACCACACCACCGTCAAGGTAGCAGAGGCAGGTCGACCACTTCAAGCCGCGAAGAAGGGAGCCCATCATTCGTTCAAAGGTAGCCGGCGCGTTACAGAATCCGAATGGCATGATTTTAAATTGGTATAAGCCATCAGGCGTCACGAAGGCGGTCTTTTCGCGGTCCTTTTCATCAACGGCAATTTTCCAGTACCCCGATCTAAGATCAATTGAAGAGAAATATTTGGCGCCGTGGAGGCAATCTACTGCATCATCGATCCTCGGGAGAGAATATACCTCCTTTTTGTGATGCGGTTAGGTGCCGGTAATCAACGCAGAAGCGCCAGCTGCCGTCCTTCTTTTTTACCAGGACAACTGGTGAAACCCAAGGACTTGACGAGGGCTCGGTGATGTCTTTTGCGAGCATCTCGTCCACCTCTTGATTGATGACGGTGCGTTCAGCGCTGGACACGTGGTACGGACGTTTGTGGATAGAAGCGTCATCACCAGTGTTTATGCGATGCGTCACTACAGAGGTACGAGCCAGAACACGGGCATCAAAGTCGAAGATGTCGCGAAAAGATGATAAAAGGCACCGAAGATCGTGAGCTTGCATCGGCGATAGGTCAGAAGAGATCATGTCGGCGTAGTCGTCCGTTGGTTTCTCGGTTGATGTGGCCGCCGGCAACAGGCTTTAATGAGTAGAAGGTCAGCAGGTGCCCACGACTGATATGACACATTCGGCAGCCGGGCAGAGCGTGGCGAGTGAGATGCCTTGCGGGAGCGGTTGGATAGACGAGCCAAAGTTGAGAACCGGAAGGTACGCTCGGTTGGCCGACATTGTACAGACAGTGTGCGCAAGCGCAATACTTCGCGAGAGGGCGACGTCAAGGTCCGGAGTGACTACGTAGGGACCATCAGGGACAGGAGGAACAGATGAGAAAGAAATGTAGGTGGCGGCTTTAGGCGTTAGACGGACAAAGTCGACAGCACATAGGCGAGGTACAACTGGGGACGGTGACTCAGCAGAAAGGGGAAGGTCAAGCTGGACAACACTGGTGGCGCAGTTGATGAGGGCTGAATGCTCAGACAGGAAGTCGAGGCCAAGAATGACGTCATGAGGGCACTGTTCCAGAACAGAGAATAGAACGGATGTATGGCAGCCAGAAATGGTCACACGGGCTGTGCACAGTCCAACCACAGGAGGCGTTCCGCCGTCGGCAACGCGGAGAACGGCTGTGGGTGCAGGGGTAAGTACTTTTCTGAGGCGGCGTCGGAGGGTTGAACTCATGACGGACACGTGCGCGCCCGTATCGATCGGGGCTCTCACAGGGACTCCATCGACATGAATAGTGAGCAAATTTTGGTGTGCGCGGAGGGCTAAGCGAAGATTTTGGGACTGGGGCTGTACTGCAGCATCACCTCCAGACACTGCAGTGTCTAGTTTTCCGCTTGCGAGCGTACGTAGGGGCCGGGAGAGGAGCGACGGCGTAGGGGCGAACGAGACTGCCGACGCAGTGGGGACGGGGAGCGGCTGTGGCCGGAAAACTGGCCGTTGACTGTAGCACTCTGCCGGGCTGGAGGGGGCGTGAAGTGGCTGGGCTGTTCGTCGTTGCTGTGAGAGCTGAGAGGATTGTATGCGCTACGACGGGATCAATAATTGCGACAGTGACGGGAGATGTGGCCAATACGGTGGCAGAGGAAACAAATGGGCCTTTCGTCGGGTGTCCGCCAGTCGTTAGGGTTACGTCGACGTTGAGCGAAGTAGGAGGGTCTGTCAGAAGCAATCGCACTGATGTCGGGTGGGGATGAAGGAGGTACGGGGCTGACGGGTTTGAGGCCAAGATTTGCAAGCTCTTGACGGACGACGGCTTGTACCATAGAGATGGGGGGCAAGTGGTTGTCGCCATCACGTTGGTGCAGGGAGGCAGGGGACATGGCTTCGAGTTCACGTCGAATGATGCGGGTCACATTTTCTGGAGGCGCAGGAGTTTGCCGGTGCGGCAGGTCTTCACATGAAGTGGCATCCGTGTTGGGGAGGCGTGTGTACGGCTGGCTAATACGCCTGCTTTTAGCTTCCTCGAAGTGGCGGCAGTTTTTAATAATGTCGTCGACTGTAGTGCAATTCTTGTAGACGAGCAGATTGAAGGCATCGTCGGCGATCCCCTTCAACACGTGACCCACTTTGTCAGATTCGGGCATGTTATTGTCAACTTTGTTGCAGAGAGCCAATACGTCCTGAATGTACGAAACATAGGATTCCGTAAAAGTTTAAGCTCGGAATGCAAGGTCCCTCTTAGCGGCGAGTGTTCGGCCGAACGGCCTGTCCAAACAAGTCGCGCAGTTTCTGCTTGCAGACGTCCCAGCTGGTCAAGTCATCTTCGTGACTCGCGTACCAGACTCGGGCGGTTTCTTTTAGGTAGAAAATGACATTGGCGAGCATAAGGGTTTGATCCCAGCGGTGGTATGTACTAACGCGTTAATACATCTGGATCCAGTCATCCACGTCAACGTTGTCGGCGCCAGAAAATGTCCCAGGGTCACGAGGAGCAGAACGAATGAGTGATGGCATGGCCGATGGTTATGTTTGCTGGCAGGCGTCCTGGGTCATGATGAGCGAAGACAGCTGTCGGCCGCTGCGGAGCTCCGTCGTTGGTAGACATAGGGGAAAGGCGCACCTCCACCAGATATGTTACGGGAAAGGATATATTTACAGCTATGTACATCAGCGAAGGAACAGCTACGAGCGGCACTCAGAACACAGTCAGAACTTCGTTGTCGTCTTCGTCCACCCGTTCACTCGCTCAGCCTCGTCGTCGTCTTCCCGCTTCAATAAATTTGGCCATATGTCTGCCTGAACCGACGCGCTTAAGACGGAAGACGATGATAGGACGGCTGTCTCGTGTTCGCCCATCGCGGCGCGGATGGCATGTCTGGCGTTGTGATCATGTTTGCGCCAGGGCGGCGCCGCTGCTGCTTGTGCAAACTTCTCACCATTCGGTCTCTTGAATGAGAACCGTGTGTGCAGCGACTACAAAGCTTGTATCAGTGTTATTGGAAGCAGCTTTTGTTCGAAAAAATTCGCCGTAACAAGTAGTGAGGTTGGATTATACAACGATATCGCTGTTCTTCATTGATGACGTTCCCGCTTGTTTGCTGACCTGGCGACACATTGCGACGAGCGGAGAAGACAACACTCTCTTCCAATGTACCTGTTAATTTAGAGTTACAAAGTGGTCGACAGGTAATTCCCGTTAAAGCTACCAGTTATGAAAACAATGAATAACTGCGCAAAAACGGCGGGACAAGAAAGAACTTCACGGGACAAGCGCAGACTAGCAACTGATTTATTGCACTAACGCTTCCTTCCTACAACAACAAAGCGCATGCACACCAACCGACAAACTCCAACTCCTTGCGGTACAGGCGCATGGAAGCCTCGCTAACCCATTTGTCAGGCCCTAACCTCGCGATTTCCAAGGCTTCGATAATTTCACGTTCTTTCTCATCCCTGGCGCGTCCGATAACCTTACTCCTGCAGAAAAGCGGAGTGCATTCTTTGTCGTCATACTTGCAGGTCTTACAATGATTGGGCAGATGCTGCCCCCGTGAATCAGCTAAGGAATTGGCATGCTCCAATAATCTAATGTTAATGCAGGGCCAGTTTGCCCGACGTACACCTTACCACAGCTTAGCGGAATCTGGTAGATTACATTCGACCTACAACGCACAAACTTGTTCCTGTGGTTAGTGCTACTCTCAATCTTCTTTTGCTTATCTGGTCTAACTAAATTGCACAAACGCGACAGCTTGCAAGGTGCAGAAAAAACAGGTACTCTACGCCGAATTTACCGGCGACCATATTCAGGCCGTGTGAGACCCTGTGAACATAGGGCATAACTTCATGCTTCCGCCTCTCCTGAGCAACAGCCCCCCGAGGGTTTGAGTTTGGGCGGGAGGACTCAGCGACCGCCTGGTGTAGGGCCAGCGAAAAACCAGCATACTTAAGGCGATCAACCTGAGCATCAAAGCTAATCTGAGCCTTATGTGAGCAGGACTTGGCTAACGAAGCCCTGAGGCAAGATGACGCAATACCCCTCTTGGTGATGGTTCAACAGCGCAAAAACACAGAAAGACCAAATAGGAGACGAAACACATAAACCAGCGCTGGTTTGTGTTTCGTCTCCTACTTGGCCTGTGTGTGTTTTTGCGCTGTTGAACCACCACTATGCATCACCAACTAGCCCAATCTGCAGTTCTTCTACTCCTCTTGGCCAGCTTCGAATGGCACGAGTCAAAGGGCAGGAGTGTCTTTTTCGATCTAGTCATGTATGCCCAGCAGCAAAAAATAATTTTAAATTTAGGAATTGCAAACAAGAGTTATCAGGAAGTTCAATGGTAAAATTAAAACTGGCAAAAGTGGATTTAAAGATGCTCGAACCTCCATCGTCACCTGTGTGAAGTTATCGTTGTGGTCAATATTTAAAAAGATTAAAAAGTCGTTAACGTATCGGAACACCCGAACGATACGGTTGTCAGATAGTACCCGTGATAGCGAGCAGACAATTTAAGCTAAAAGGATATCCAATAAAGCAGAGCTACACATGACCCGGTACAATTGACGCGCTTCTGCACATAAAATTTATCCTGAAAACTCACCATCGTCGAAGTAAGACATACCTTAAGTTATTCCAAAAAAAACCTTCCCCAGAAATACCACACACTTTCTGGAGAGACCCAGCATCAGATTGTTCGATACAGCTCCGGACAGCACGGAACAGGTTATCGTGGGAAGGGAGTAGTATGCTCTTCGATATCAACCGAGAAGCCCGAGTTAACGGCAGATAGGCTATCCTTTAACACTTCCGCCACTCGGTCCAAGCTGCTGACCTTGTACGGATCGTGGGGCGCCAGACTTCCCAGATGGCGCCGAAGGTTCTGACCGACCACAGCTTGCCAGGATCCAGCTGCCGTA